>NW_027176290.1:250716-279942 GCF_023349555.1 Cebidichthys violaceus
GAAACAAAAACGCGACGGAGAGTGAACCCAGAGGTCGGGGGTGCGAGTTGCGAAAAAAGATCCTTTTTTTGAAAAACATTTCGGTTGAGGAGAAAGTCCTCTGGAAGGGAGTTAACGTTGGATTCCCAAATGAATTCTGAAGAAATGGGAAACAGTTTGTGTTTCTTTAAACATTCAGCAGACGATCACTTACAGCCGTGAACTCTCACAGGTACACGGCTGACACAGCAGCAGCAGCAGCAGCTCAGTCAAGCAGCATTAGTGGATGTGGTTCTATAGGAAAGCCTATTAATAAAGGTGAGATAATTCCTTATTATTGTATTTCAATCAACTCATAATTCATCCTGTGTCTTCTTGTTGAGTGAAGCACAACTCAATACTCACTGTTTGGGAATCCTAGATGGTTGGATATTGTATTTAATACGAAGCAGTCGCTATATTTATTTCCTTGTAATCATAACGACACATGAATGTCCGTTTTTGCTGTGTGAATTAAAACCTGTGTACTTCCCCTTTTGTTATTTTCCTGCTTACTGTTGTTTGTCCATGTCATGATCCCAGTTATAAATAGAGGTACCTTCCAAATTGTGCATACTTGTAATCAGATTACTGTGATCCCGGCCTGTTACTCACATTTTCACCGCCATCTGTGGCGTGTAACGCCGCGTAAATAAAGAGTTCCTTCAGCAAAGCGCAGCGGTCGTGAGTCCTTCCCTTATTGGAAGCAGAGTCCGCTTTAGTCTACTGCACTTCCTGATTTAACGAGCGCGCACACACACACACACACACACACACACACACACACACACACACACACACACACACGCACGTCTTAACCTGTGGAAGGCTGCTGTTAGTAGGTTAGAGTCATAATTGATTGGCATCCAGAGCTCTGTAATTAGACCAATAATAAATCAGCTTCCCAGTTAATGAGCATGGCTGAACGTGACAGTTGAAACACACACACACACACACACACACACACACACACACACACACACACACTGTGCAGACGGAGTCGCCTCTCCCTCAGCCACTGACCTTTTCAACTGAGCCGGTGTCACTGCGATGATGACCCGTCGTTACCGCGGCGCCCCTGGCGGTCCCACCAAATCGCGCCTCAGAGTGAGATTCCGTTGCCGGGCGGATGTTTGAACCCTTTCATAGGGGCCTAGCCCCGACTAATCTGTGATTGGTTGATTGGGCCGTTGGATCACCAATGGGGCTGACCCACTGGGTCAACTGAGCTATCTGTCTTTTTTAAACTGCTTTTATGTCTTCCTGGAGGACACGTTGAGTCAGGTCTACTGCCAGGAAGGACAGGAGGGCTCTCTGGTTTTATTTTGACGCTTTTATTACGTCTACTATTTTAGATAACGTTTATCTGAACCATTTGGTGTCTCCAGAAGAGAAACTGTTGCCAGAAAAGGTTTCAAATCAGCAGTTTGCGAGCTGAACAACCTTCAGTGTCGCTTTTGTCATCTGCACGCCTTTAACTACGCAAGTGTCTTCAAGTAGTTGGATTTAATTTAAAGGTGGGCGTCAAGCAGACGGCGTTCGTCTCTCCCATGTCCTCAAGCAGCGTGCCGGGCCAAGAAACAAAAACCCTTCTCGTCACGAAGCCTCGCCGTGTTTTTTTCGTTCACGCTTCCTCGATCCTCCTGACAGCATTCGGAAACCTCCTGTCAGCTTATATACTCCGTCTGCCGTTGTGAAAACCTGCAATTTCACTTGAACTACATTGAGATACAGAAAGGAACCAGCAATCTTAACAATTGTCAAGTCACATACGGTTTAGGCAGTTTCTCGTTTTTTGGCAGTTGCTCTGTTGCTGTAAGACATGAAAGGTTTTTGTATTATTTTTTTTTTCTCATTTTAACACAGCGCTCAATGGCCTGTCAGCCTAAAGAAACGTGTACGCGGAAAAAAAAAAAAAAAAAGAGGAAGAGGAAAGAGCAGCGACGAGGCTGGAAGGAAGGAAAGAGCAGCGATTCAAAAAGGAACGACGAACAATTTCAGCGCTTCCTGTCCCACTATTCTGTGAGAACCGCGACCGCTGTATTGAAAAGAGCCACTTGTAGCATCATTGTGTTCAACAAGTGGATTAAATACAGGTCTGAAAGACTTAACCTAGCTACGGCAGCACAAAGCCTCCTTAGATTAGTGAACGACACACACACACACACACACACACACACACACACACACACACACACCCACAGACGCAGGGATAGGCGGACAAAAGCAATTCAGATGGAGGTATTTAAAGGAAGAGGAAATGTCCGTCAACAGGAGGATTTAGGAACTCTCTCAGCGAGATAAAATCCTCTCCTCTTTCTCGTCCCCCTTAATCACATCTCTTTATCACTCTTTCACATTTTTGTGCCTCTCCTTCTATCACTTTTTTTCCTTCCTCTCTTCCTCTAACGTTTCCTCTGTTTCGGTCGTCCTTCTCTCTTTTCCTTATCTGCGTTTTCTAAGCTTCCTTTCTCAAATATTATCCCCCATCGTGCCTTCCTTCCTTCCTTCCTTCCTTCCTCCCTTCCTCTCCGCTCTGTCCCTTCTTTCCGGCCTTTCTCTTCGTTTACGGTCTCACTTTTCCTCCGATCCCTCGGCGAGGCGCCGTTGACGTTGCTCCCCCCCCCCCCCCGGCTCATTTAGTTTTTGACCGGCTTGTCAAGAGGATGACAAGCGACTCGGCGACCGCGCGGCGCATTACGCCACTTCTCACTGCTCATAGGGCGGCCTCTTAATCGTGTCACTCGCTCGCTCTGTTTGAAAGGCAAGGATCAAGCAAACGGGGATGTTGGCAAAATGTTTGACAATAAATGTCATCATCGTAATCATGGTGAAAAGGGCAACTTGTTACCTGCTATTGACCTTTAATTGCAGCACCCCTGTGAGTCAATAAGTCAGAGCTGAGTGGTGAAACACATGCTGTAGTTTTTTGGAGACTCAGAGAGGTTTTGTCTGATGATTTCAGACTCAAAACAGTTTTAAATGAAATAGTTTTTTGCATGTAAAATGGTCATAGATATTGAAAATGATATTGCCAGAAGGCCGTACCTGCAGCTTGTACTTAAAGGAATACTCTAAGGACTTAGTAATACTCTTCCACAAGGTTGGGGGACTTTTGCAAGAAACATATTTTAAAAAGAAAATGGAAACAGCAGGAGCCAAGAACATGGACACCGCTAAAAACATCCCTGATTATTGTTTTAACCGATACTGATACTGATACTGGTCCTGACCTTTTCCCGTTCTAACTACCGCTCGCTTGTAATGTCAGCGATATGGGCAGTGAAACCCCTCCTGCCCCTTTCCCTCATCAAAAGCCACTTTCCAAAAGTGTGTCAGCTAAAAAAAACAACATCTAAAACATGAAAAAAAAAATGCAAATGGAGCCCATTACTCCGTTTTTACCTCGACTCCTTTAACATGCTCTCAATTTCCTCCTCGGGCCGCTGCCCTCTCTCTCTCTCTCTCTTTCCTTCTTCATATAATGACAGATGGTTTGACCTCTGACCCCTTTGTGTTGATTCTGCAGGTTTAGTGATAGAAGAGAGAGAGAGAGAGGAAGGGAGAATGGAAGGGGAGATGAAGCCAGTTGATAAAAAGGGCCTGACGTGGTAGTGACACTCCTCAATGCTGCAACAACATCACACACACACACACACACACACACACAGAATGACAGGGAGACTTCCATAACGACCAGAACAGACGTCGCTCTGGGAGCTCTGGCCCGACTGGAAAACGTTCACCCCGTCATGTTGCTTTCTGGCCTCGCGTCGCTCATTCTTGATCATCCTCTCGCTCTCTCCTTTGTGTTTTCCTCTCTCGCTGTTATTCTGGCTTCTTCCTCTTCTTCTCAACATGTCAAGTGGAGATTTTGCACCTGGTTGGCTCGTCGTATCGTATAGACATGAAGTCACGCACACACACACACACACACACACACACACACACACACACACACACACACACGAGGTAAACCGGACATCCGAAGGTCTTGGTTGTAACTCTGAGTAATTACATTTTGATTAGCTTAATCAGTATGCTCTGAGAACTTTAACCCCCCCCCCCCCCCCCCCCCCCTCCTCCTTCTAGCAGTTATTTTTTCTGTCTCTGTCTCTATACAAACCTATATTTTATTACTCCATTATATAATGACCCAGAGTCCTTCAGGAAGCCTCTCGGCCCTCTGGGTCTTAAGAGGATCAGACCAATTTAAAGGCCTCTGTGCTGCAGATAGCATCTCTGTCCCAGCTCCAAATATCAGGAATCTGTGGAATTTAGAGACCGCAAATGTGATCACTGGACATATCGGGCTCATTTCCAGGGTCCATGCTCGCATTCTGTTGTTTCTACTGGACCATGTTTACATGCTGTAATGTTCAAAAACCACGTTGTCTAAACACACCTGTATTCTGAAGCGCCAGCCTCAATATAACAATGAGTTTAAGACGTTATCTCAGGGCCACTTTGTAATTTTGTTCAGGTTTTTGTTGTTTGGGACGGAATGGAACGTAACTTTAAACTCTAAAGAATCATAAACGGTGCAAACGTCATTTTATTGAAGACTTATTCGCAGGACATTCTCATTTCCCCACTTTGAACCCTCCCAAGATCCACAACTTAAGCAAGAACAATAACATCCGCCCCTGCTGTCTTTGCTCTAATAACTCCTGACTGCTGGTTAAACCGGCTCCTGTGGGCAGAGAATACTGAAGCAGATTAACGCCGCGGCTGCAATTACTGCGGTTGGTTGTCATCGCGCCCTCAATCCAGTGGAGAGGCAGATAAGAGAGGTAGAGAGCGCGAGGAACAGAGAGATTTCACATATTAGCGCTTCCATTCACACCCAGGACGGCGTGCGCTTATTAATAACACTCATCCAGTGTCTTAAACAATAAGAAGAAGCACGGACAGAGATGGAGAGAGTGGTGAGAGAGAGAGAGACGCTCACTTACCACCAGTGTGTGTTGCGTTGTCTGTTATTGAAATAGTTGAAGGAGGGAGGGCGGCGGGCTCAATTATAGAAGAACGCTATCTAAATAGCTATCGCTGCACACAGAGACACACGCAAAGACCAAATGACAGAAGACTCACTCACTCACACGCACGCACACACACACACACACACACACACACACACACACACACACGGTCGAGTAAATGTGCAACGAATTAGAACGAACAGACAAAGTTGTTGCTCAATCAGCTCTGTTTACAATCATGAGTCTAAACACATAGTTTTACTCTGCACTCTCAACAGTCTAATAACCGGCCTTCCCCATGTGAATAGTGACTACACACACATATGGACACACACACACACACGCACACACACACACACACACACACACACACACACACACACACACACACACACACCACCCCTCCATAAATGTTCATATTGGTTAGCAGAGGAATGTGTGTGTGTGTGTGTGTGTGTGTGTGTGTGTGTGTGTGTGTGTGTGTGTGTGTGTGCTTTCCATTCAGTTCATTCTAAATGAGGAAATTCCCTTTGTGTGTTTTTGCACTTGGGTGGCATGAGGCGCAGTATACTATTTCAGCCATGTTTTTAAGTTTCTGTGTGTGTGTGTGTGTGTGTGTGTGTGTGTGTGTGTGTGTGTGTGTCTGTGCGTACAACACCTCCTTGTTGTACACACCTCCCTTACCTTCTTCTCCCTTTGCTATACTTTCCATCTTTTCTCTCTTTTTTTGCTCTCTGTTCCATTCACATTCATCTGATATCTGATAATCTCTCTCTCTCTCTCTCTCTCCCTCTCTCTCTCTTCTTTCTCCCATATTAATCACTCTCTCTCTCTCTCTCTCTCTGATATCTCTCACCATATCCTCTATATACCTGTCCTTCTTCATCTCACTCTTAACACCTTGTCATTCCCTCACTTTTCACCAGCTGCTGCTTGTTCACACTCTGATCCTCGGTGGCCCTCACTCACACACACACACACACACACACACACACACACACACGCGCACACACACACACACACACTCTCAGCTCACATGCATGCACCATGTACCCAGATTGATGTAGTACAGGCCGGGTAGCTTATACAGAGCATATAGATGTGGCTGCCGGCTGATTTGTTGCCTGTTAGGGTATAAAACAGAGACAGCTCACACACACACACACACACACACACACACACACACACACACACACACACACACACTGTCACAGATATGTACCTACTGACATTCACTGGGACACACTCCTCCTGTATGTTTTGCCCTCATATCATGCAGGCCTGTACACAACAATGTGGCTACACACACACAGACACACACACACACACTCGACAATTGGTCAAAGCCAATCACATATTTCCTTTATTTAGTTTTTTTGGTAAAAAAGGCTGCTGGGACATTTTGCTGGATAATGACTGCTCTCATTTCCCCTCTCTCCATCTCTCTCTCTCTCTCTCTCTCTCCCTTTCTCTCTCGCTGCGTATGGTTTTGGTTTTTATCTTTTCTGTCCTATATCCTCGGGGCGGCCTGCTAGCTGCCCAAACTTTTTTCTGCCGTCTCTTTTCAAATGTCTGTGTGTGCGTGTGTGTGTGTGTGTGTGTGTGTGTGTGTGTGTGTGTGTTTACGCAAGCGTGAGGCATTTTCTCGGCGTGTACGTGAAAGGAATATATATTTTTTTGTGCGATGAGGAAAGGGCAAGGGAATGCGAGCGAGAAAAGGAGATACAGAGCGAGGTGAACTCTGTGAGGTCTTCGATATTAGTCCCACTAAACCCGGCTGGTTGTGAAACAAGCCAGCTCTCTGATCTGACATCTCTACGGGGAATAAGCTCTTTTTTATCTCTCCCTCTCTCTTTCTCTCTCTCTCTCTCTCTCTCTCTCTCTCTCTCTCTCTCAGTCTTTTTTCCTCCTTTTTTAAAAATGCAGAAATGCCTCATGAATGTGTATGGAAAAATGAGAAACATATGGGCTCTGTAGAGAAACCTCCGGCCTCCCCTCAGAACGCAAATGTTGGCTTTAGGGTGAAACACACGCTCACAGACTTACACCCACATAAGTACCCGCTCACACACACACACACACACACACACACACACACACACACACACACACACACACACACACACACACACTACATATATAACATGTAGCTACAGTCATCATACATACATGAAGTTATTACATGACCAAACACTGATAAACATTTGAAAACACACACAAGCGCGATGACGGCATCCTTTATAGACCTATAATGTGTGTAATAATAGGAGTTTATACATGTGCTGCGTTGAATAACACCAATATCACCTCCACACCTGAGGAGGCTATTAGGTAACTTTACTGAGCTGTGAGTGTGTGTGTGTGTGTGTGTGTGTGTGTGTGTGTGTGTGTGTGTGTTTTACTCCACCTCATTATTAGCCTTTTGGCAACTGTAATGAATGAGTGTGTGCAGTGTACAAGGACTGCATGTGTGTCTGCAATCCAACCTGTGTTTATGTGTTGTTTTTCTGAAGACCACCCAAAGTTGTTTGGTTTCTTTCACACGTATTTCTACAGCGTGAGGTGACGCTATGGATGCTTCAATTGACTTTTTTTTTTTGTTGCCGTGAGACACTTCCGATCCTTGTGTGCCCTTGAGCGAGGCAGCGGAGGAGGACATGAGGACATGAGGACATTCTATGATCCCTGATTTCATTAGTATGTGTTGATACATCAAGAGTCCAGTCCGTGTCGTCCCTCGTGACAAATACAAAGACAAACCATCAGTGAGACGAACAAATGTAGAAACAAGTTGGACCTGATCTTAAATGCAACACCGGCACAGAGTCTCATATCCTCCGTGATATTATTTTCTACACTTATCTGGCCAGATATGTTTGGAAAATCCACTGGAATAACTTGATTTCTTCTTATTAATGAAAGTGAACTCAGTATTAAGATCCCAGAAGATTAAAGTAAGTTTAGGACGATGTGTATTTCACTGTAAAACAGTGTGTGTGAAACCATTTCAGGTATATTTGCTGTGCGTTCTGTAAAAGTACCCGTGGGCAGTACAACTACTACTTTAGTGTACTCGCAACTCTATTAAAGTAACGGCATGAAATCCCACTAACACCCACCTAAACAAATATATCTTTGTTTAAGTTAAATCTCCACGCCGGAGTCAGCTGATGAACATGTGAAGTAAAAGGTTCATGAAGTGAGCGTCTGTGTGTCGTGTTTTGGCTACGAGGAGCTGCACGTTTCAGGATCGCTCTACTGACTCCGTCGGCCGCTTCAGAAGTCGCCGGCAGTTTTGCCGATCCAGACACCTCCAACGCTCTCTGCTCTTTGATGAGGGATTCCTGTGTGGACTACGGGGCAACTATCGCTGGAGGGGCGAACACACACACACACACACACACACACACACACACACACACACACACACACACACACACACAAATCTAAACAGTCACATACATGCCAGCACACACACAGAGCCATGGACACTTAGAAATGGATAGCTGTAGGGGGAAACACACACACACACACACACACACACACACACACACACATAAACAGGCAGACGCACACACAGGACGTGTCTAGGCGGGGAGCAGATGGAAGCTGGCTTTGATTGCTCTGTTGACCTCTGACCTCAAGGTGAAAAGGTACCGGAGGGTTCAGCAAGACAAACACACACTCACACATACACACACCTACACACACACACACACACGTACAAACTCTCCCTCTTTTCTTTTACACACGTTCACCCTGCAGCATTTTTGCGGGACGGTCTCGCTGTCGGGCCACTGTGTGTGTGTGTGTGTGTGTGTGTGTTGGAGGGGTCGGCGGGTCACGTCCCACCGCATGGAGGTTAGGATCACTACCAGCTGGATTCACTTTGATGTCTCCCTCCCACTCTCTCTCTCTCTCTCTCTCTCTCTCTCTCTCTCTCTCTCTCTCCCCCCCGCCCTCACATAGATCAGAGCGCCAAGGTCCTCCCTCTACCTACCTTTCCTCATCTGTCACAAACTATCATTGGCCCGTTGAGACAGTTCAAAGTAATGAATCGAGGCACTAGTTATATTCCCATTTAAGGTTGTAGTTGTGCTACTGCAGTGATATAATATCACACTTCTATGAAGTCGTTCAGGTCACCAGAGGCAGATTCAAGCAGGACTGGTTCAAATCGAGGCAGCAGAGGCTGAGAATTCCCACCTTTGTGTCTGCATTATGGGTCAGGCTCCAAAACACTGAATCCTACTATCCTCCTATTTCCCATGATGCAACTACTGCTAGATACATCTCCATAAAGCGCTGGCAAAAGCCCACTTCTTGTGGCTCTACGCCGGCGGCGGCCCACCGTCTCTGGAACACCGCGAGTGAATTTCTCAGATTAAACACAAACGTCCACTCAGGGATGAACTAATTGGGATTTGGTTGTCACACGTTTTTTTGCCCAGAATTTAATAATTCATATATGCTAATTATGGCAAGTTCACACATGGATAGAATGATGAATTGACGACATTTTGGACAGACATGGACGCAACGTGACGGCTTGGTATTTATTGTTTGATACAGGATGTTTGTTCAGTGACACACTCAGATTTGAAATCGCTTCTTCGGAAACACAGAGCAATTGAAATGACCGTGTGCGACACAGATTAAAAAGAATGATCAAAAGAGAAACACACTTCTTTCACAACTCCACATCGTCACCACGGTTACTTTGTTTCTCCAGAGCCACGAGTAGCGCTCCTCATTACAGGGGAACTGAACTTCTATGCGTATAAATGGAGAAGTTCCCCTTTGATCAAGCAGCAGAGCTCAGTATTGCCGTTGACTGACGATGTGACGCGTCCGTCTCCGCTTCACCTGCAGCCTGTGGTGTTTGATACCCGGCGGTACTCAGATGATAAGGTCACGTACAGCAACATAAAGGAAAAAAAAAATAAAAAATCTAATTCCATCTGCATTTATTGCATCTTGTCTTTGTTGACGCACCAACGTTTCCTCCTTGGTAACCTTTGCAGCGTGTGATAATTACGCTTTTTTTTTCCCCTCCCAAAATCTCAGTTCCACTCGGGGCGTTTCATTGGAAAAGTCAATAAATGTCCATAAAAGCAGAAGGTTGGAAACACACGTTATGAGCTCCTACTTAAACTCTCAAATAAAATGAACCTATGAGCTCCACAATTTTTCTTCTTATCGGCGGAAAGAAATCGTCCCAGCTCGTTTCAAACATGCGTAATCGCTTGTTCTTTCCAAAGCTCGGTCAACAGACGTAAAAAAAAAAGAAAGAAAGAAAATCTGCATTTTTCCGCAGTGAATAAAAGGGTCTGTGTTTTCTCACCCAAATGCTTCTGACGTGATCACAAACAGTGTGTTTTTGAAATTACCGAAAAACTTTCGGAAAAAGGAAAGGAAGTGACAAGAACACTTAAATCGTCACGTCGAGTAATCGAAACAATATGTTTGTTCTCGTTAAATACACCGAATGCCCCCCCTCACTTGACACGTACACACAAACACACACACTCTTATTTCCTGCCCTTATCAAAGCTGCTTTTATACCTTCGCCCCCGGATCTGATTCAGGAGGCGCGTCGTGTTTACAGACCCGGTCCTCTACGAGCTCCACATGGCCGCCGCTGTTTACCGGCAGAGGCCTGTTAAGTCCCCCCCCCCCCCAGCCCCCCCAGCCCCCCCAGCCGCCATCGCCCATCTCGCTAAGCAGCGAGACATCAAACGGAAACGGAGATGTGCGACTTTACGACCGACGGCCTGAAACCTGACAGACTGATTAAGTCGTCTGGACGAAGATGAGTGTGAGTGTGTGTGTGTGTGTGTGTGTGTGTGTGTGTGTGTGTGTGTGTGCGCTGTGGTTGTTTGACTGTGTGTGTGTTATTGATGGAGCGATCCTATAACTTGCTGCAGCTGTGACCAGAGCCGCATCAGTCACCCCCCCCCCCCCCCCCCCCCCCCCTTTCTGCTCTGTCTTCATTAAGACTTTGATTTATCGAGAAATCCACAAGAACACAGATTTATCGTTCACGCTAAATGTAGTTTTAGGAATAAAGTTGAAAAACGACTCCACCCTCTCGGTCCCGTTCGTTCATTTTGCGCTCGCCGTGACTAAACGGTGCAGATGTCCCTGAAAACCTGTGAACTCTGGTTCCACTAAGACTGCCGGTTTCACCTGCTGCGCTGCTCCCCGGCCATAAAATGCTATAAATTTCATGTGATACAAAAGACAAAAAATATATACGACTGTCCTTTACATCACTCCGTTTTTTTTTTTTCCACTACCAAGCGGTTAAGCTCTGCACTTAAACTTGCATCCTGTCTGGAACGCAAAAACCCAGACTCATGTTAATGTAATCTTAGCATAATGTGTGTGTGTGTGTGTGTGTGTGTGTGTGTGTGTGTGTGTGTGTGTGTGTTGACGTCTTTCAGCAGCCCTGCCCCGCAGCGATGCAAGTATGATTAGGTTGCTGCAGTCAAACTCTCTCTATACTCTGTCATTAGTGTCATTTCACTAATGTTTGACTAAAAATACCTAAAGGAGCGTTTCTGTTAAAACACAGCGGGGCAGTGTTAATCGTCCTGAACCCCTAAACCTAAACCTCTCTCTATCTCTCTCTCTCTCTCTCCCTCTCTCTCTCCCTCTCTCTCTTTCTCTCTCTCTCTCTGTCTCTCTCTCTCTCTCTCTCTCTCTCTCTCTCTCTCACTTTCTCTCTCTCTCTCCCTCCTTCTCTCTCTCTCCCTCCTCTCTCTCTCTCTCTCTCCCTCCTCTCTCTCTCCCCCCTCTCTCTCTCTCCCCCCTCTCTCTCTCCCTCTCTCTCTCTCTCTCTGTCCCTCTCTCTCTCTCTCTCTGTCTCTCTGTCTCTCTCTCTCTCTCCCCCCTCTCTCTCTGTCCTTCTCTCTCTCTCTCTGTCTCTCTCTCTCTCTCCCTCTCTCTCTGTCCCTCTCTCTCTCTCCCTCTGTCCCTCTTCTGTCTGTCACTCTTGCCCCCTCGCTCACTCTCTAATACTCCGCTCTTGTTCTCTGTCATGTCACACACACACACTTCTTTCTTAATCTCTCCTCGTCTGCCTCTCATGAGTCCTATTACCAGATGCTATCGAGCTCTCGCTGAATGCGTCTCTCCACTCCCTAATGGTTCAGCTATTACAGATTATGTTTTGATTTAAAGACAGACAGACAGAGAGGGAGAAACATGTGTGTGTGTGTGTGTGTGTGTGTGTGTGTGTGTGTGTGTGTGTGTGCGCGTACAGGCAATTTGACTGTATTTTGGGAGGAGTCTCTTTATGAATCATAGCATTGGCTTTACGCAAGCGAACCATGATGATGATGATTATTATTATTAGCTCTGTATTAGACCATCAAACATGTGTTTTGGGCGTTATGCCAACATAAACATATCTCCATGATGTGTGCTCACTGTAGCTGTGTGTGTGTGTGTGTGTGTGTGTGGCTACGGTGGGTATTTGGGCAGGCGATTTTGGCAACTAGATGTTGGAGCCCATTATTTTAATGTGAGAGTGCAGCAACTAGCTGACGTTGACGTTGCCATGAGTTGATATCATTTTTTGTTTTGGGAGGACGAAGTCATAAAAAGGCACCTTGAAATAATCTGCCTGACTTTGATCTTCTCTTAATTCTTTCTTCATACAAAGAAGGATGGTTTGGGCTGCATGTGTGTCCCTGGACGGGCTCCAGCACATACGATACATGTGTTTGCAAGTGTGTGTGTATGTGTGTGTGTGTGTGTGTGTGTGTGCACGCGGTCTGTCTTCGAGCGGAGGTGTACGGCAGGGTGGAGAACTTCTGATGACACACACACACACACACACACACACAGACACAGAGTGTAGACAGCTGTGCTCCAGATGTACTCTGCAGAGTCACGTCTGAAACCCATTTGTTGTCTTTACGAATGGTGGCCATCAGGACCAATGGTCTGTGGGAAACACCGGACTCGCTGACCCCTCGGCTACTGATCAATCAAAGCGATGGCCGCGGCGACGAGGAGGACGAAGAGGACGAAGCTCGAGACGGGACGTCCGGAGTTTAGAAAAGCTGATTTGTGAAAGGCTATAATTCCTCTCCTCTGATGTCAATATTTAGCTAAAGCATATAGATTGATCAAAAGCAAAGTGCAGGGTTTGGAATATTTGTTTTACATATCTACAATACAGCAATATTTCAACAGAGACGTTACCATCCCCCAAAAACCACCGGGTACCTTTTTTGAAATGACCGTTTCTATATTTCACAAAGCTGAAGCTGAACGTCGGAGGTGTTGAAGCCCCTGTCAGTGGTTTCCACTCTGGTGCTCAGGGCTCTGTACAGACATATAGAAACATAACGTCTCGGTACTTGATCTTTCCTGGAGTCACTCTCACTTACGGTAATTTTCAATCAGTGCGGATGGAGTTTTTTTGGGGGTTTGGCATAAGGATGAGACGGTCCGGGTCACGAGGCTCATCCGCAGGTTAATCCGGCCCACCGGACCACCTGCCGAACCCGTCTGTCTCCTCGCCTCTCCATCTGTCCCACCCCCGCAATTTTACTGTCTATATCTGACTGATTGAGCCGTACGTAACCCAACACCCATCTGTTTTGTGTAGGCAGTAAAAAACCAATACGGTCCAAATTAAAGCTGCTTCACGCTACGTCGGCCTGACATACTGAGCACATCGACTGCGAGATGGGCCCCGTGTGGATGCTTTGTGGGGGCAGTTAAAAAGCAATCCAGGCTGGATTAGACTTCCTTCCACGCTGTGCCACGGTTACTGAAAGAGGAACGAGGAACGACACATATGCTCCTCGCGGACGCGGCCGCGAAGTGACAGGAGCGAGCGAACCACTTCTAGCAGACACACGCGTAACGCAAACATAGCAAATGTGATCATATCTCCCCCACATCTTGATTTCCTTCTCTCCTTCCCTCCTCTGTCTTTTCTATGTTCCGTTTAAAACTGCGAATCACCATATGTTCCTACGTCTCATATATATATATATATACGAAGACTTGCGTTATGAAAATAACTATAGCTTTGCTAGATTTCATTGGTTTTGGGCGTTAGGGACGCGTACTGAATCCCAGTAATGAACCGGGCCCCAGGGGCTGAGATATTAAATACCAGAGTATTGATGACCTCCGACCTCGCTGCTTCTTTTATCTGTACTTTTCAGCGTTTTTTTGTGTGTAATTTATCATCTCTGTGTCGGGGGCTTAGCTCCTCCACACACACACACACACACACACACACACACACAGGAGTAAAAAGGCAATACGTAATCAATACACCTGTTCAACAAGCATAAACATGATGTAAAGTGCTGTTTGAATCTGCTCCGGCTGCAGTCACTGTGAGCTTAGCTGCTGGCTGAGACAAAGCCGCCCCTCCTGCCTCTACCAACCTGCACACAGTTTTATTTTTTTAAAATAATATAATAGAAAGCAAACTATTTGATAATGAAAAAGAACAGAATCAATAAAGAGCCCAACTGATGAGGAGTATCAGTTAAAAGATCTCCATGACGCCGTTCCACTCCTCTTTGTTCTTCTGTAGCTTTAGACGCTTTCATTTCAATAACAGAGGAATTCACTTGGCAGTATTTTAACGAATGCGTTTCCATCGCTGTTAATTAATAACTTTCCTCACTGATCATTTTTGTCGATAATGAGGAAAGTTTTTCCATTTCCATCCCTCCTTCCTCATTCATTACAAAAGGAACCACTGACGTTCTCTATCCCTCTCTTTCTTCTCTGAACCGCTGTCTTTGTCTTCAGCTCTTTATCTCTCTCTTCCTCACTTCTTCTTCTTCATCCGTCTTTCACCCCCCCCCCCCCCCCCCCCCCCCCCCCCCCCAAACGTTCTCCTCAGGTCGGGTCTGGTAGTGATCATGCACGCCGATCGCTTCAAAACCGGCAGAACTAATGCAGAGCAGCAGGACGCTGATCTGTGATGTAGGCAGAGAGAAAAGAGAGGGAGAGCGACTCGAAGACAAGGACTTAATAACGGAGAGGGCCCGAGAGAAAGGAGAGGGGCACGGGGCGGGAAGAGAGGGAAGAGAGGGAGAGAGGGATGAGAGGGAAGAGAGGGAAGAGAGGGATGAGAGGGAAGAGAGGGATGAGAGGGAAGAGAGGGAAGAGAGGGATGAGAGGGAAGAGAGGGATGAGAGGGAAGAGAGGGAAGAGAGGGATGAGAGGGAAGAGAGGGATGAGAGGGATGAGAGGGAAGAGAGGGATGAGAGGGAAGAGAGGGATGAGAGGGATCGAGTGTTGAGGTAATTCATCGCCCAGAGAAAACAGGCGGGCGTTACAAAGGAAGGAATGAAAGCACGACGTCACAAATCCAAATACTTGCGCGCTCGGAGGTAAAGGCCGAGTGTAACATTCTGATTGGCCATCGGGTTTTTATTTCACGTTGTACCGCAGACAACAGCTGGGTCTGTATTTGAAACTATCATCCATCCGTTGACCCAGCACTCCATCCAGGGAACCCCTCTTCTGTCCATCCATCATCCCTTCGTCTTGTCCTTCCGGCCATTTCTCAAAAATACTGATTAAAAAAAAAAAAAAAGATGCCATAAAGCACCGACGCTGGACGTTATTATCCATCCCTCGTACACTTGCTTCATATATTCATGTTCGGAGGCACCGTTAGATGTGCGTTACCTCTCAATCGATCGGCTGCTACTCATTCGTCTTGTCGTTCGCGTGAGTCCCCCCCCCCCCCCCCCCCCGCTGATACACCTTTAAAAACTCCTTCTTATCTTCCTACATCCATCTTTCTGTTCACCCATTCCAGTCGTGATTCAGTCAGAATTGCCCTTTTATCTCCTTATCATTGTACAAATGAAGGAAACTTATGAAATGTTTGCTTTCACTTTAAAACATCAGTTATTGAAGTTTTGTATTTATTTGACGAGCGAGTTGGTCTCTTCACCTCTTTATCTCTACAACCATTCATCTGTCCATCCTCTATTTAGTCCATATGCCAATACTGTATCAGCCCCCCCCCCCCCCCCCCTCTTTCCTTCTTCAGCCCCCCCTTTTTTCTTAATATCTGTTTTCCATTAAAGTGGCTGTGATTAAGTGGTGAGATCTGACTTCTTTTCTTGGCTTTTAGCAAAAATAATAGAAGAGGACGATGACTTGCACATGTGGATGGAGATGGGACGGAGATAGAGAAAGAGGGGGAGTCAAAAAGGGAAGGAAGAGGGGAGGAGATGTAGAGGGAGGGGAAGGTGAAAGTGAAGGTTTATAGCAGAAGGAGAGAGAGAGAGAGAGAGAGAGAGAGAGAGAGCGGAGGACGAGACGTTGAAAGATGACGTCGCTCGTTCACATTACCTTGCCGTGGAAAGATTTTCACCGTTGTGAAATGGGAGTTATGTGGGCTAATGGAAGGGCAGGTCCTCATTATGTTCTGCATTCTTTACTCGCCACATCTCGTCTCGACGTCTCAGTTTCGGCTTTCTTTCAATTTTAGATTCAATTACGCTGCGCTGGCATGAAAGCAAAGAGCGACGACGCGCCGACGCATCAAGTGGATCAACTTCCTCCCGTGTCTGTGTCCGTCCGTCCGTCTCCTGGACGCGGGCGGTCTGTCTTTCTCTTTCTTCTTCTTCTTTTGTCTCACCTCCTCATCTCCTTCCTCTCGCTCTCAGTCTTCCTCTTTGGAGCGTCAGCCTAATCTCCGTTGACGTATCAATCAAAGCTGCTTTTGTTGTTCTTCCCTTCAACTTGACCTTTGTGTGTGTGTGTGTGTGTGTGTGTGTGTGTGTGTGTGTGTGTGTGTGTGTGTGTGTTCATAGGAGCGCATGCGCGTCTTTGGACGTGTACAAATATTAACACGTCACCACGCTCTCCTCACTGCTGTTCATTGGTGGTGATTAGTAGCAGGTGTTGGCTCCAAATTTTGAAAACACACAGAGATTCACGCACACACACCCGCACACACACACACACACACACACACACAGACACAGACACAGACACACACACACACACACACACACACCCGTGATAGCTGTGATTTATGGGGCTGGGACCTACGGGTTGCTGGAACAACACGGTCCTACCCTGGAAGATAACATACGTAGCACATTGCATGTAATGCACACATACGTATGGCACATAGACGCACATAGACGCACATAGACGCACATAGACGCACATAGACGCACATAGACGCACTCGCACGCACATTTTTGTCTGACATCGCTGGCTCCTTTCAGCCCAGAGGTGAGATCAGACGTTAAAGATGTGGTGATGAAAGCCCTCCCCATGGAAACGGTACTTATTCATCTTCACGAGGAGATACGGGCCCTTCAACAATTCTTTTTTTTTTTTTTTTTTTTTGTTGTTGATACCTCTGGCCTGTTAAGACACCTGAAATAGCATTCCTGGACCGAGCAGACATATTTCAACATGGAGCTCAGTCTCTGAAATGTCTGGTCGGCGCATCATTAATCCTTTAATCTTCTGACAGTTGAAAAAAGAGAAGAAAATTGCCCGTAATGCGCTCGCGTATTACATGATTTAATACAAAGAAGTAGTCTGGCGAGGAGAATGCAGGAGTATATGTAACGGATGATTTCTGAGCAGTACTTCATGAGGTCAGACATCAGCTGTCGTGTGAATGAATAATAACGCAGGTATGGTTCAGTCTCATTTCACACAACAATTCAACGATTATGATCACAAACGTCACACAGGCGGTCATTCCCATCATGTTTGTAACTTTGAACCCGGGTCTTTTTCTCATAAATGTGGGCATTTTCGAGTTAAGCGTCATGCTGTTATCACTATTTTGGAAATAAAATCACATTTTATTGCACAAATATATGTAAAATCCTCCGAGTTTAAGATTTTTATATCGATTTTCTGGAAGATAAGAGAGTGTTTAATGTTTAAGTACTCAAAAATGATTTTTTTTTCAATATATAATTGGCAGCAAAAGATACCTGAACATTGTATATCTTTAAATAATTTCAAATGCATGAAAAGCAAGAGCTATTTCCTGGGCAACCAGTCACGTTAGTCTCTACAACAGAGGTGGCAAAGTTAGGGTGACCCAAAGTAAGATGGGCCACAATAATGAGGACGGTACAGAGAGGAAAAACAGCAGAATTTCATTTTAATAAGCATAAAATACGTCCGACGTTAACCATCTTATCCGCTGAGGGAAAATTCCCCGAGGTTTGAGCGCATTACGTTCTGCGCGGCAAAGACAAAACAGCCCCAAAAACAAAACAAAAAAAAAGATGATGACATCCATTTGAAATTCTCTGTAGATTTCACACGACGGACCGCGGGCGTGAATGAGCTTAATGAGGCCGGGGCCCAGTGTCGCGCTGAGACCAAACGCTCGACACAAGATGACTGCTGTAGCGGCACGACGTCCCTGAACAGATGAAGGCCTTCAGCCTCATGGTGATCCGGAATGGAGCGACCGCATCAACCGAGCTAGCGGTGCAAGCTATGCGCTACTTATTCAGTAGACTAATTAAGGTAGTACCTCAATTTTGTGATTTGCGTTTGATGTCGTGCAGACGGAACAACATGAAGACAGGGAGAGTGAGACCCCGGGGTCCTCTCGGTGAGTTCCGGTCTGCCGCGTTACAGACGGACCATTAGTACGACTGTCAGCGCTAATTACTCCCGGTAGACATCGCACTACGTCTGTCCAGAACTCTGCTCACTTTGACCGCTTTTTTGTTTCTCCGTTTGTTACCTGCCGCCGCCGTTTGTCTGCAGCTCTCCGCAGGATTTCGGTTTGAAGTGATAATTTACTTTTTTTCTCTCTGTTTTCCATCCTCTTTTCATCTTCCTCCTCCTTTCTCTGCAGGCCATCCGTCTCTTATCTCTCAGTCCAGTTTACTCCTCTTTGATCCGGTGACGCTCTTTTGTCTAAAACTCAAGTTATTAATCGAGACAGAAAGCTAATTGATTCATCGGTGAGGAACTTTTGAAACACATTGTACAGAGGACAATTAAATCACATTAATACTTATTCAGCGCTTTCTCTCTCTCTCTCTCACACACACACACACACACACACACACACACACACACACACACACACACACACACAGACCTCAGTAATGATTCAAAGACTGCTGTTTTGTTAAAGAGAACCAATGCAGTGGAACGGCTTCACTTAACATAATGAAGTGTGTGCAGCTTGTGTGTGTGTGTGTGTGTGTGTGTGTGTGTGAGAGCTTGTGTGAGACAGAGAGATGTTGGTGTGGATGTGTTTGATTCCCGTAATGACGCTAGTAGCCTGTGTGTGTGTGTGTGTGTGTGTGTGTGTGTGTGTGTGTGTGTGTGTGTGTGTGTGTGCGCCTCACTGGGACCGTTTACTTCAGGGTTAAAACCTCTCATTTGTGAATCCAATGAAAGGGAATACACAACGTCCTCACAACGGGAGAAAAACAAATATCTGTGTGTGTGTGTGTGTGTGTGTGTGTGTGTGTGTGTGTGTGTGTGTGTGTGTGTCGATATACCGCCGCACATGTTCTCCGACTTGATTAACCGTAGCCGCCTGATTTCAATGAGCCATGGTACAACATTATTTACTTTTTGAATTAATATCTCCAACGTGTTAATGGAACTCATCCATCATTGTTCAATAACAGCAATATATCTTTAATGGATTCTCACATTTGATACAGTTATACGCGTTGTTGAATCAATCATCGTCGTGAAGAGAGAGAGAGATGAGGACAGATGACGAGAATAAGAGGAGGTAAAGGAGAGAAAAGAGGGGCGGAGAGATACGAGCAGAGGCTGGAACAAGCTCAGCGTGGAGCACCAACAACGTCCTCCTTTTGTTTTTCTCTCCATGTATTCCTGTCGCTCTTTGCTCTCAGCAATCCAATTAGGGTGAAAACGCCATGGCAGCGCGAGAAAATGGAATTAAATTAGGTAAGAAAGGAAGAAAGAAAGTTGCACGAAGAACGAGTGGAAACTCAACAATTAGCGCGTGTAATGAGCCGGGCGGTTTGTGTGGCGCTAAAGTGAGCGGGCCTTTACGGGGTGGTGGTGTTCCACTGAGGAGAGCTGGCAAGGTGGAGGAGAGGGAGAACGCTTTGATGTTTGAGGGGAGAAAGGAAAAGTAAAGAAAAGTAGAGGAAGTTCTAACAAATGCTGCCACTTGGTGAAGGAAGATGGATGATAAGATACATATATATATATATATATATATATATATATATATATATAACCAGGTTCTTTTGGGGTCCTATTGATTGTTCAGTGCAGCGATCTCCATGTTGTCTGACGTTCATCATCACCTTCCACAGTCCGAAGGTCGGAGGCTCGGACGGTTCAAACACCGTGTGACTCAGCAGCTTTCGGAGCGTCTCCGTTTCTCATATTCTATTTATTGCTATAATGGCTTCCTATTACTCAACAGAGTGATTAATCTCCCCGGGGGAGGGGGGGGGGGGGCACACGCGAGTGATTTCGGTTTCCATATGTCGTAGTTTAACAAATGCGTTCCATATAGAGCTGAGGGATGAATAGAAGAGCAATGAACGCGTGATTCAGAGGGGAAAACAGCTTCTTAGTTTAATAAGATGTTAAAATGTTGCCGTCTGGATCCATGGCAACTCACGGTAGTAACTTTTAGATTTTTATGATGAAAGCGCGACGATGAAAGCTGCTGAAAATGAGGCTAATAACATTTTAGTGTGTTTGCGGTCGCATGTTTGCCAACATATGAACCTACAGCGTTTAAGTGTTAAAAATGAGATTCCCACCAAAAAGAAGTGACGCGTAGCCAACTCTTATGAAAATAAAATATGGTTTTATAAATCAATTTAGTAAACGTTTGTGGCTGCTGAGCTTCAAGGCTCCTACCTATTAACTGCTAACCGTTTTAAACGATTAGCAGTTAGATGATGAATCACACGCTGCAAGTTTCCCAGTAAAGGGAATGACTCTGTGAGCGCTGCTGTCACATCTTTGGAACAGGGATGACGTGGAGTTCAACATAGTCAACTGGGTTTCTTTCTAAAAGTCGCCTCCCGCCATTAAAAGAAAGCTTGCTGCATTAAAAACAAATACTGATTATTGCTCTATTTCCAACATTGTAAAATGTTGGAAGATAAACTACCTGTAGTTTTTAAAATATTGGCCCAGAAGCGATTTTAGGAAGTGTTTCTTCCCCCCCCGACTGGATGTTTTTTTGTGTTTTTTTGCAACGGAGCGTATTCAATGTAACTCGTCACTGAAAAGCATCGGCAGGATTGGACCCCCTGTCCGGCCTGCTGCATGAAGGAATGAGAGATAAATCCATCAGCTGCAGCTTTTCCACGTTCAACTGATGCAGATTGATGGTCCTGCACTGGGAGGTAAACACACACACACACACACACACACATGCACATACACGTAGTTAATCATGTGTGTGAAGGTCCAGTGGGGAGGAAGGAAAAATCTGGAATACCATTTGGTCTTCCGTGTGTGTGTGTGTGTGTGTGTGTGTGTGTGTGTGTGTGTGTGTGTGAGACTCCACGAGCCACGCGGCACGAGGTCCTGCTCAGGATTATCCCCACGAGTCCGGCGCACACAGAAAACACACACGGACACTCGCTAACCCCCGACAGGTCCGCTGTGGGTCGTCCACCAAAACCGCCTGTCAGCCCTAAGCCCCGCCTCCAGCTGTCAGAAGCTTCCTGTCCCCTTCCTGCTTCTGTCGGACGCAACACAGCGGCCTTCTTCTGCACATAGGCGTCCCATTCATTCATCACCATTACCGTTCGTTCTAATAGGAGCTTCCTGATATCATACTTTTTTTTTTCTACCCGTTTGGTGTCTTTCATCACATAGCTGCTACTCCACACGGTCCTGTGGTGTGCGTGTGTGTGTGTGTGTGTGTGTGTGTGTGTGTGTGTTGAGTGAAGCCAGTGTCCCCAGTATGCCCAGTAATGCTTAATTGCTCTAATTAACCTGTTACCATGGCAATTAACCTGGGCAACAGTTCTGTCAACATTATAATGACAAACAGATGGCACCACTGCTGCCAACCCTGACACACGGACACGGACACACACTGTTACACACACACACACACACACACACACACACACACACACACACACACACACACACACAAAGACAGTTACCTGCTCATACTATATGTCCTTGCTCTTTGATGTGGACACACACAACCTGCATGAGGTTATGCAAACACAGAGCCTCTCTCTCTCTCTCACACACACACACACACACACACACACACACACACACACACACACACACACACATTGCATACACGCTTAGAAATGGGGATACACTGAACGTTTGATCATAAAATGTGTATTTTTTTAGTTTATTTGGAATTCGGAATTTTCACAAAAACTATTTGCATCTCTACAAGAGTTTAAATGGTATTGAACATATAATAGTTCAAATAATCAAATCAAATGAAGCCGAATGCAATAGTGTAATACAGCCAGCACCAGAACATTGTCATACACATAATTGCACATTTTTAACTGTGGATCAACTGATGGTATCTATAGGCCAGTTTCTGTGTTTTCTCCCTTTACTTGAAGCTTGAATGGAGGTTTGTACCTTTTTTTTTTTTGAAATGGCAGCTAAACAAATGTTGCTCTTTCGGGTACAGTTTCCGTCCCGAGCGTGATTAAAGCTCACTTTGCCTCCGATGGAAACACGGAGCCCTGAAAGCTGCCATGAGAAGTCACCATATGGAACCCGGTATTAATTGCGTGAGGATTTACAGCGTCGCCGCCGCGGCTTCCCCTCGGCTCTCCGCGCCGTTATCCCGCTGACGAGCCGCGTGAAGGTTTCCAACGGGAACAATAGAAATGAAAAGGACTGTCGGGGCGGTGTAATCAGTGGAGCACGAAGGGGAGCTTTGATTTGATTACTTCCTGGTGTGTCGGCCAATCAGGACACATATTTTGCCGCCATCGCAATGTCTGATCCGATCAAAGAAAGGCCCTGTCGTAGTTATGACGGAGCCGCTTTAATGCGTTATGAAGGGGGAGGATTGAAAGAGATGGAGGCAGACGGAGAGAAAAACAGAGATAAAGAAAGAGAAACAACATGGTGCCGACGGAGAGGCGGAGCTTTATCTTGATGAAAAGCAGAACCCCGTTAAAAGCCCCCCCCCCCCCCCCCCCCCCCCCCCCGCTGTCTCAGTGTGAGTGTGATGAGTCTGTGTTGGGACAGTTTGATGGCTGTTGCAATAGTTAACAGGCGAGGACGCCGCCTCCCTCCTCTCACCTCCACCACGGCGGTCCAATCGGCTGGTTCCACCCTGACAAAGAGCAGGACTCGCATATTAACACGATCGCTTCCTTCGGTTAGAGCAGGTTAGCAATTTAGTGCAAAATGCTTAATAGGCCTCAGAGTCTTATTCCTTCACCGTTATGGAGATATTTAAAATTCCACAAAACATGTTTAAGATAACTTTGAGCTCCTTATGAAGATACAATGTCTCAAATAATGTCACAGAGTCACAAATGATGTTGGAACAACGACAATAAATGTGCTATTTTAGTAAGTAAGTAAAAAGTTTTAGAAAGTTCTTGAGTTCTTTCAACATGTCAACATATCAGTTGTAACAGATTAAAAGTCTAATTTAAAGTTCTGATCTAAAAGCTCGTCGTCAGAAGAATCTACTACTTATTCATACTTATATTTAAAAAACAGGATTAAGAACTTGATTTATGGAGAGAATTCATGGGAGAGTTTCACCTTGAGTTTAGGGGAAGAAGTAAGCTCAGAACAGTGTGTGTGTGTGTGTGTGTGTGTGTGTGTGTGTGTGTGTGTGTGTGTTGAGGACATGATCCACACACACACACACACACACACACACACACACACACACACACACACACAGGTGTCTTTAGGGAGCGTTTGTGTCAGTCTGGGTCACGATGAGAGAAAGTGTCCACAGGGACAGAAAGGCGAGATAGGAAACAGACTCTGCTTCAGATAAACACAGTCCTCCTGCTTGTCAAGGTCACAGTGTGTGTGTGTGTGTGTGTGTGTGTGTGGGTATATATCCGTGGATCTGTCTGCATATGTGGCAGAGTCATTGAGGGCACATCTGGACAAGTGTCACTACTTTTAAGCTTGATCTTAACCCTCCCCGTCTCTCACGTGCAAAGAGTAAATGTCGACATCAGCGTTTTGGCATTTATTCATGCAAAAAGTTGTCAGCTTTGTCAAAACACACTGTTGTTGTGAATTAGGCAAACAATGAAACAAACAAATGAAAATAAAGCTGCTTTTCATTTGCTCATCTCCTGGTCTGGTCACTCTCCCTTTGTGTTTTTATTGGTTTGCACGTCATGTCAGTTTGTTTTGCTCTTGTGTCTCAGTGAGACGATCGGCTTCATTTCAAGTCGAGAAAGAAAGAACGGTTACTGTGTGGAGTGTGTGTGTGTGTGTGTGTGTGATGTGTGGCTGTTTGGAGCATGTGTGTGGATGGAAGAGGCTGTGGTTTGTCTTTAGTTTAAAAGAGGAACTACAGCTGACAGGCCAACCTGCGGTTCTATCAGGCAGCTTCCTGGCTCAAAAAGCTGCGTTTGCATCCGTCTTTGTGTGTTTTAATGTAACCAGACAAGCGGTGTGAACAGACTTAAGATAAGATAAGATAAGATAAGATAAGATAATCCTTTATTAGCAACAAACAGACATGAATGCACAGCCCCCCGGGATTGCTTTCGGGGCTTGAGTTGCAGTGACGTGTTGCAGCGTCGCTGGATGAAGTTGTGGTTGTGTTTCGTGCTTGCCTCCACCGGGTGGCGCTGTGCTGTAGTGTTTCCAGCCTCTTTCATGTCGGGTGGGGGGTGGTGGGGTACAGGTGGGGCAGGGATGATACAGCACCGAGGGTGTGTTAGGTTTGCTTTACCTCGCAGCCCGGCAGGACAGAGAGCGACGGACGCTCCGTCACAGTCGCTCTGAAGGGACTCCAGGTCGCTGATGGAGGCTGAAGCCCTGAACAGAACTGAACGGTGAACAGATGCAGAAGCTTTGGCGTCGGTCTCGCTGCTCCTCCGTATTTCTTTTTTTTTTATTGTTTCTGTGTTGTTTCGCCCGTCTCCCTCCCTCCCTGCCCGGCTAAGGCACCGTAAGCCTGGCTAATGCCTCTTCATGTAATCCACATGTAAATATGAAACACAATTACACTAATGCCTAATTCCAGTGAGCCTTAAAGAAGCCGGCATTAATTGAAACGGGACGTATTCCTTTGCTTTTTCTGTGTTTGTATGCGTGGATTTCTGGGATTTTGTCTCGCTCTTCATACCTTTCTTTCTGAACATGTGTAGGTATTTTAGTGTGTGTGTGTGTGTGTGTGTGTGTGTGTGTGTAACTGCGTGAACTCATGGAAATATTTGTCAAAGTTTCAGTGGCTTAATATCTTACAGACCGAGGCTCCAAAAGCCAGCGTTTCTCTCCCAAAGCTCCCCGAGTGCATCTATTGAGTCAGCTCAGAGAACAGGCTTCATGCTGGACAGCGGAGGAGGATTCTTCTGAACACGTCTTTGAAGAATATCACGAGCTCTGAACGCAGCGTGGCCTGTGCCCTTTTCTTCTCAAACCTCATTCTGTGTCTCCTTTACTGCTCCCCCCCCCCCCCCCCCCCCCGCATTACTCCCTCTTCTTCCCTTTTCTCTCGTTACCAATAACATAAAAATCTCAGAACCACGAATTCCAATTTGTTGTGCAAGTTCATCGTTCATTTTTTTTTTTAAACACAGAATCAAGAATAACACACTTGCCGCCCCCCCCCCCCCCCCCAACATGTTCTCTCGGTGCTCTCAACCAAACAAACATCAGATGGTATTTTTTTTTTATGGGAATAACAGAACTTTGCCGTAACAGTTCCTGAGAGACCGACTGAGGAGTGGGGAGAGGAAGATGAACAGATGGACAAATTGGGAGGCGGGCAGACGTAGAAGTGATAGCTTCCCCGCACCGCTTCTAAATTATAGCGAAAAGGAAATGAGACGCAGAAAGAGAGAAATGACATAAAAGATAAAAGGAGAAATGAAAATACAAAAGGGGAGAGGAGACGAGGAGACGAGCTGGGGGGATTTCCAGTGAACTCAGTGTGGATTCCTGCAGTCTACGAGGGATTTGAAGTTCAATAAAAATGATTGAATCAAGGTGACTTGTGCTCAACCGTTGGCAGAGCGACAAGACATCACACTGATATTTTTTGTCAGTTTTATTTGCGTTAGTGTGGCTTTCCTTTTCATTTGGATCTGAATGTCAGTACACTCGCTTTTCATTATTTCTTTTTTCTTCTTTCTGTGTTGCCCCGTATATGCATATACAGTATAAAATATATATATATATATATATATATATATATATATTGGAGGAGTTTGACATTAGAGAACATATAAGTCATAACTGATTGAAGTTCTAATCTATTCAGGCTATACAAATGCTGAATCAAGAAGCAGCGACACACACACACACACACACACACACACACACACACACACACACACACACACACGCAGCGACAAACCAAAGGTGACCCAGTTGGGGTCAGAGAACGAACGGTTCTCCACTATTTTCTCTTCTTCATGGCTTCTCACCTACTGTATCTTGCGTTGGTGAAGAAGAGCGGGTCGTGAGGCACATCGCAATTTAAAATTAATTTAAAATAAAACTAAATTTGCTGCAGAAGAGAATAAAATTGCCCCTGGACATCAGACAATACGGTAAAAAAAAAAAAAATGCTCCCTGAAAACCCCCAAAAAATAAACAACAATTCCTCTCTGAGCAATGCTGCTGAGCTGAATGAATCTCAAGCCACTTAATAGCATAACGGCCATCATGACAATACAGAACGGCAGCTGTGAGATCAATTAGTAGTGAAGCGTCGTCTCTTTCATGGATTATTAAAAACACATCGCTACACGTGATTTAAAGGAAGTGCACAATGAAATGAGAATATGTAAAACAAAGCTGCTGATGTTCTAAACTGTCTGTAACGTAACGTAGTGGAGGCACACAATTCCCTATTTTGCATATGTATTTTAATGAATGGCCATGTTCCACCATATTCCCTCTCCTCCTCCATTCTTCTCATCGGCTCTTTCCTCACTGTCGTCATTTCTCCGTCATCTCACCGTTTTCACACATTTATACGCGTTTCAGTCTTCCATTGACAGTTTCCATGACACGTCCTTTAAGGTCGTCTGTTTTTCTTCCTCCTCTCATTCGCCCCTGCTTTCCCCATCATCTTGGTTCCCGTCACGCCACGGGTTGCCTTTATAAAGTTCACCCTCTGTTACTTAATACTCGGTGCGTCTCCACTCTGTGCCGGTCCTCCCTTCCTTCTCCATCTCTGCACTTTGTCTCCGTCTCTGTGTCTGTGTCACATATTTTGTGACCAAGCAGCTCCGCGTCTGCTTCTCTCTGAGTCCTGAAAACGACGCCTCGGTGCGTATCAATTTCATTTATCTGCCGTTTATAGGGGATCGCGCTGTAAATTCAATAAGGGATGCTCTTTCATCTGACGTGTCGTGCTCCATTCTCAGCGCTCAAGAGAGTCGGCGCTCAAAGTTTCATCGGCCGGTAACTCGGTTGTCGTCAGTGTTGCGCCGAAGTTAATGAGAACTAAAGATGATGGTTGTTTTCAGTGTTACCGCACCCAAAATAAACACTGACGAGTGAAGGGACAGCGGGGGGACGGGACACAATTTAATGAATGACATGCAAGAAAGACAGAAGGACAAGTGATGAGCAACAAACAAGGACAGGAATAGTTCTTCATGACATTGGAGTTTGATTGAAACCAGTTCTTCTCATTAAAACGACTCAACAGCATTCAGGGTTTTGATTTGAACTTAATAGCCTACGCATGATTAAAGGGTTTCTTCATTAAAGTGAAAAAGGAGTTCATTTAGTCTTTCATGGTGTTTATTTCTCTCTCTCTGTGTCATTTTAAGTCTTCCTCTCCTCATGTCACAACGCTCAAAAACACATCTGACTGAGTTTTGAACCTCACGCATCATAAAGTCGTTTCCCCCGCTAATAACGCCACATGAACGCAGATGCAGTCAGACGGACGGTTACGGGGTTGCTCAACTTTTCAGTGAGGGTGCTCTGAAATGTACGGTTTCCCATGAATGTGTACGTTTTATTAAGATGTAAATCAGCGCTTGTTTCTAACCCCAACCCCGGGAAACCCAGGGAACTCAGATTCACTCGATGAAGTAGCTGACAGTAGCTTCAGCGATGCATCACTTTACCTCAAACAGACGCTGCTCTGGGTCAATAGGACCCCGCTAGTTGGTCCTGTGTCTGCGCAAGAGGGGCCCGGGGCTTCGATTCCCGGGCTGGACGCCCTTTTCTGGAGTTTTGCATGTTCTCCCCCGTGTCAGCGTGGGTTCTCTCCGGGTTCTCCGGCTTCCTCCCACGGTCCAAAGACGCGCCTTAGGTTAACTGATTCCTTCCCCCGTAGGTCATGAATGTGTAGGTGAATGGGTTGTCTGTCTCTGTGTGTCAGTCTGGCGACCCGTCCAGGGTGAACCCTGCCTTCTGGCTCCAGCTTCCCCCGCGACCCTGAACGGGATAAGAGGATAAAGAGGATGGATGGATTCCAATTAGCTGCTTCACTTTTAGGGTCCTGACAGAGTTTGATAGATAGACACACAGGTAGGGAAGTAACAACAAGGACACTAACAAGAGGTCTGACAGGACACATTTATGTGTGTGTGTGTGTGTGTGTGTGTGTGTGTGTGTGTGTGTGTGTGTATGTGTGAAAGACAGGTATACATCCATCTAATTAGTTCTGAGGATTAAGCTGAAAGACGATTGGATTTAATTGGTCTTTTGTTCTAAAGCAAACCTCCCTTCCTCTCTCTCTCTTTCTCTCTCCCCTCCTTCTTTTCTCTCTCTCTCTCTCCGTTCTCTCTCTCTCTCTCTCCCTCTTTCTCTCTCTCTCTTGCACAATACACATGCACACACTCATATAAGTAGCATCCTCACCTCAGAAGCCCTCAAAGATTATTAATCAAGGCACCCTGTCTACTGTCCCGCTATTCACTTATAATGTAACATCCACCTCCGTATGAGTGTGTGTGTTTGTCTCTCTCTCTCTCTGTGTGTGTGTGTGTGTGTGTGTGTGTGTGTGGAGGTTGCGGTGTACGGGAGCCCTGGCTCTGTCCCTCAGAGACCCTCTTAGCTGATCAGGACGTAGGTGTGCTCAGCCAGA
>NW_027176290.1:280042-287542 GCF_023349555.1 Cebidichthys violaceus
GATAAGTGAACACAGGGGAGTTCCCTCATAGGAGTAGAATGACATGATGAGAGCAGAAAAGTAGGACGAGTACCAGAAATGAACCCCGACAGAGTCGGATTGGGCCACCAGCGAAGACCAGCTCAGCCGCGCGGCATCCCGCTTATCACACCCCCCAAAGATATTGATCATCATCGAGTATCACCACGCAATATCTAAGTGTAACCTGAAGCTCCGTTAGGTCATCCTCTAGTATCGTCACAGCGGGGGACGTTACAGTCTCCATCACTACGGATGCCTGATCCCTCTGACCGGACACTTTGGACATCTCAGCTCTGTGTCTGACGGTGGCAGCCATGGTAACAAATAAATAAAATTGGCTTTATGCATTTTGGACCTCCGATCTGCCGCGTTAGTCCAGATGTTTTTGTCCTAAATATTGCGCAGCACCAAGCGAAATAGATTTTTTTTTTTTAAAAAAAACACCCGCTTCGTGTCAACCGCAACCGTTGCTCGTAACGTCAAACGGCTGAACAGAGAGAAAGACGTGACTCTCAGATCAGCAGGAAACAAAACACGGAACACCTACCAGTGGCTCCGTTAGCCCCGTCTCCACAGCGGCCAGTCATAACAGCAGCATTTTGCAGAACATTTTTATGTCTTCCACACATGTTACCATTCGGCCGGAGCGGTGCATGTAAAAATGTAGCCGTGGTTTTTGAATATGGCGTGCGAGCGTGAGTTTTTCTGTGCGGGTCATCTCGGCGTCTTGTGCCATCGGAAGCCAGAGCGCGTTGACGTATCTCACCATAGCTGACCTACGAACTGCATTTAATGAGACGGCGTTATTTGCCATAAATCATTTATTGTTTTGAATGTATCCTAGGCTACCGTTACAGCAGAACTCCAACCTTCACATCACAGATATCAGATTGTATAAACTGTCACAGTGTGAAGAGCACAGAACAGTGGGTCCCTGTAACCCACTAACATCACGGTGCTGCTTTTGTGCAATCTGAGCCACTGTCTGCCACGGATCTTTGCGTGGAATTGATTCAATACGGTGTTTTGTTGAGAATCAATACAGTATCCCAAGACTTAATATTGTAATACTCAAGCATATTGATATTTTCTAACACCCCTACTTGGAAATTGAAAAAGGGGGAAGAAAGTGAGGGGGGGGGGGGGGAGAGACATTGATAGTGACGGACAGTAAGTGCCATCTGGGCAAACCACCATTTACAATCATTATCAGAGCTCAACCACAAACAACACACACACACACACACACACACACACTACTCTGACTATCCTCTTAGTCACTCTCTTGCTCTCACACACACACACACACACACACACACACACACACACACACACACAAACATTTATCTTCCCAAACAGACAAACACGCACAGACTCACACATGGTGGTCTTGGTGAGATCAGAAGTGTCTGTCAGGAGAATTTTGTGGCAGTGAGATGAGAGATCCGCATCGTCAGTAGGGTACATCTTGGAGCCATTGGCTGGCTACCATTCAGAGACCACAGACACACACAGACACACACACGAACACACACACACACACACACACACACACACACACACACACACACACACACCACAGTACTGCTTGTCTATCTGTTGTAGATCAGCAGTTCACATAAAAAGAGTAGTTATGTAGAGACACGGCATGCGAGAGGCAGAAAAACTGAGACAAAAGGGAAGAAGAGAGGGCAAGATGAAAAGGAAAAAAGATAGATGGACGAAAAGAAGAGGGAAGCATGAAATATGTGTGTGTGTGTGTGTGTGTGTGGGGGGGGGGGGTCGGGGGTTGAAAAAGAAAAAGATTTTTAGCCACGTTTGCCCCTCAACTCCACTCACAGATGAAAGACTTGTACTCGCACTCAATCACCGCCTTCATCGTCACGCGTACGAACTGATGCGTTTGCACGTCCTCTCAACACGAACACACACGCGAGCACAGGTGCCCCCCCCGCCGCTTTAACGACTCCCATTGTTCTGCGCGGCGCTTCCATATGGAGGTCATATGGAAGGGAGCCGTGGCGAGCCGTGAGTAACTACTGTACTTCAGCTCCAGTCTGCGCATGACTCTATACAAGCCCCGCGTGGGTCAGCGTTCAACACGTGGGAACCTGACCTCCACTACCGCTATGGACCTCATGGACCTGATGGACCTGATGGACCTCATGGACCTCATGGACCTCATGGACCTCATGGACCTCATGTCTCACAGGTGTCATTCATGCCAGGCGCACGGTGGAAGCCATATGTTTGGAGCGGGCGACACAATAGCAGAGAGCTGGAACAAATGTGGTTTAATTATGATTATTTCTGAGCACTTTTCTAAGAACCTCAAAGCTTTTCATATTGATTTTCTACCTTCCAGGCAGCTGTTGGTTTCAGGTCCTTTAATGCAATATGAAAATCTATTTGCAGAGGCCCAACAATTGCTTTGGAAAGGTGATCCATCATAGTTTTGTCGCTTTTACATTTATTCATTTTTTTATCAAAGGTACGTGGCGATTCGGTTCTCGGAGTATCTGGGATTTTCGAGTTGGCAATCAAAGAGCAAGCTGTTAAATACAAAGAAAATCAGTTATATGCGTGTATGCAAATGATGTTGTCTTCTGGCTTTGATGTTCAAACAACGCAGCGTATTCATGTGTCAAAAAAACAATCCTTGATTTTTGATTCTGCTCACAACTACATTCCTGCGTGGCATTAACCTTTCCTGAATAAATAAATCAATACAAACATAGAGTTTTACATATTTTCACTCATTGCCTTTTACTTTATTGGGTCATAACTCAGTATTTTATATACATACATATGCTGGTGCAGGTTAAGTGTCCAGGGCTTGAGGTGATTAGTGGTCATGTTGATGCTGCCTGACGTGGTTTTTCGGGCTGCTACGCCTTTGCTGCGGTACGTCTCTGCGGCCATGTGTGTCCCATAAAGGTGTCAAGACCGATGCAACACATGGGAACCAAAGTTCAGCCGCTTCTGTAGACCTCATCTGGGGAAGCCTTTTTATACACATTAGATATGCTGGTTTTGACTTTTGATGATTGTTTTCTCTCTCCTGCGATCATAAGCTTAAGCCTCACATGGAGTTTAGAAAAAAAATGGAGAACAGAAGGAGAAAACAGGTCAGGTGTGTGAGGTGAGAGAGGGAGAGGAAGACAACAATACTACTGTGAGGCCACAGAGCTCGGAGAAATCACAAATCTACAGAAATAAAAACAGAGGATAAACAGAAGGCCTGCAGACCTGGCATGTTAGTTTAACGTCTCCATCCATCCACGCCCTCCTTCATTAATCTCTGACTCTAAACACTCAAATGACCAGCCGGCTCCATCATGAAATATGAAAAACCACCCGTATCTGTGCTTGTTCTTGTAAAGCGCAGGAATAGAGGAACCTTTGAGGAATGGCAGGGAGACATTTCTGAATAAAAACGTTTCTTAATAGCGGCGCACATTAAAAAATCATAAAGATGTGGAGAGATTTTGGACGTGTTGCCTTCTTTCCTCGTTATTTATTTAGAAGCGTTTCGGCTCGGAGAGTCCCCCCCCCCCCCCCCCCCCCCAACCCTGAAGCTCAGCGCCGCCCCAAACTGGAACCAGATTTCTGGGAGGCCGGGGAGGTGGTGGATGTTTTTCTGGGTCCCGAAGGAAAGATTGGATCAAGAAGGGGGGGGGGGGGGGGGGGGGTTCATGGTTTTCGGGTTTTTCGGGAGAAAAGAAACACATCGTGGGGTGGCTGTGTGTTGTTTTTACGCCGAGGGCCTTCGGTTGAGTGACAGAGGGCGAGCTTCAGAGTCTCCTTCCTTCAGTCAGCCTGCGTCGGATGAACTAATGCAGCAAAGAAAATATTTTTAGAGGTTGAATTACTTTATTGGCCAAGTACAATAAACACGCAGAGGTTTAATCCACACTTCTCCAAGTGTTGTATTAGCGCATGATTATTAGGCGTTTAGTGTTTAAGTGCATATAATTATGTTTTTATGGGTATAATATGATTTAAATTCTACCCAACTCAAATATTTAGTTTATAACAATTCAAAAAAGTGCTTTGAAATAAAGGCTTTTATTTAGTAATCAGGATGCATTAACTGTAATCATAGGATTAAAACAATTAAGGTAATAAATGCATCAAAAAATAATATAATTCCAGCCTTTGAAGGACTCACAACACTGACGAACGCTCTATTTTATTGCATTAGAAAAAACAATTCAACATTTCAAACTGTCAGCACACTGACTGTTAAGATATCCTATATTCTATATTCTATATAGATTACGTTTTAAGTAAAACCCATTTAAGGAGGAGAAGGAACAGATTCCATCGTTGATAAGTTGAAGCGTTCAGACTGCTCTGTGTGAAGGCTTTAGTGGGACTCCGTGGGCTCAGTGTGACACCGGCAGGCTCTTCAGTGGTTTGAGTGGAAACAGGAGGAGAGAGAGTCGGAGCCTCACCTCTCCTCAGAGACGAGACGCTCCGTCTTTGTGTCCCTGCTTAACGGTCGTCCTCTTTCTGCTACATCTGCCTTCCTCTTTTTGGTCCTTCGCTTCTGTCTTTCGACTTGCTTTCCACTTCAACTTTTCCTCAAGTGCCGGCGGAACTCTGTTCCCATTTTGTTCATAAAAAGAAATATTCATTTTCCACTATCTGTTGTTGATTGATAAAACACACGGCTCCAGCTCCAACGTTCTCCAAAATACACTGCGCTCCGTAGGACGAGGAAACTATTTACATTGTTTTGTTTTATTTGAAATCCAGAAAACGGCGGTTTGTGAGGATAGAATGATCGCCTCCGACATTTGAGTTCCACATTTCTCTGAAGTGGAGGAGAAACTCCCGACGGCGACGAGCGCTCAGGACCAAAGATGTTACAAAATACTCTCAATGAATGAATGCTTTTAGGATCACGGCTAGAAATGTTTCACCGACCTTCTTTACAGGGACACAGTAAACATGCTGTCTCTCAGTAGACACAGTGGAGACAGTCTGTAAAAGACTGACAGGTTAGTAAGCAACGGAATAAACTTTAAATGTTTTTCAGTTTTTACTCAAAATCACAAAATCCCATCAAAGGAGCTGATGGCTTTAATAGGATTTTAAACACATGCTCCTCCAAAAGAAGTTCACAATACACAAAGTGCTTTTGCATTGAGGACAAATCAAATAACATAAAAACGTTATATAATAGAAAGTACAGCGAGACGAATGGGGAGAAAAAAACGAATAAACTTCACAGTCTGTGGCTGTAAACAATCAAACAATAGAGAAACCTCAATGTCTTCAGATTTCACTAAATATGATTCATATCTAGATTTTTGAACTTTTTTTTTATTTAATTCATCAAATTGTCACTGCTTTTTATTAATATAAATATTGTTTTTATGATCAGAGGGAACTTGTGATATGATTTGTTTTCAGAAGTTTGAAGTTTGAACATCCAGCTCTCATTCTCGTCTTAATTATTATATTTTTGATCTTTTTCTTTATTCTTCACCTCAATAACAGGAAGAGGAACAGATAGACGACACCGAGAAAAACTAAGTAGGATTAACGACGGAAGTGACACTGATAGTCTGATATGGATGAGTGAGTGAGTGTGTGTGTGTGTGTGTGTGTGTCAACTATGGCTAAGCCTGCATTCCATATGTGTGCGTGTGTGTGTGTGTGTGTGTGTGTGTGTGTGTGTGTGTAGCTCTTGGATCAGAGAGCAGTGTGTGTGTTGGCTGAGGTTGGGGTGAAATGAGCCGTTTTAATGAGTTAGTTACTGTAGCAGTGTGTGTGTGTGTGTGTGTGTGTGTGTGTGTGTGTGTGTGTGTGTGTGTGTGTGTGTGTGTGTGTGTATGTCCTGAAGCCCACATGGCTCAGCATGAGTAGCAGCATATCGGCGCATGCACACGCACACACACACACACACACACACACACACACACACACACACACACACACACACACACACACACTCGTGAACTCTTCAAACATCAAATCGTTTCAGTGCAGATTTACAGGAACTCTCCAGCTGCATCACGCTTTGATTGCCACGTTACCGGCTCGTTATGTGACGCCTGCCAAACTTGTAAAAATACGACCTGAGCATAATGAACATTTGCACAACTGAATATATGAGGATTTATACAGTCACACATTAAGTGTTTTTCCATTTTCCCCTCAATCTAAGTTATTGCAAAGAGAATGGCCAAGTGGACTGGCACTCTGGAAGGAAACCTCTCGCCAAAGACTCGACTGCAACCGAAGCAGTAAAGTCATGATTATAAAGACAATAAAAATAAAAAAAGATCTTTAATAGAGAAAGTCAATGTTGCCTCGTTTCAGTCCAACTCTGAGAAGTGAAAGAGAAGTGCACGCCTCCACCACATGTATGTGGACTCATGTTTTTGCGGATGTCTCCGGCTCAAGTGAAAAGTTCCGACAATAATGACTTTGACTCCCCGGTAGCGAGCGCTCCGGCTCGGCCGGGTTCGTGCGTTGGCGACGTCTGACGGAATTCGATCGCTGCCGCAAATCAAAATGACCCATTTTAGAATAACAAAAAAAAAAAAAAAAAGTCAAACGTTGGTGAAAGTGTTTTTTTTTTCCGTGTCAACGTGACGATGCTCACCGGGGTCAAGTGGGTTCCAGTGTAGTCTGGCTGGGTGAAGGGATGGTTAGGCAGTGAAAAGCAGGAAATGAAGAGTGACAACAGAGCCTCAGAGACTCCTGTGAAATGTGACGACGTGTTTGATTGGACATCAGAGCTGGGAGGTGGGATTTCCGAACACACATATATATACATATATATATATATATATATATATATATATATATATATATACACAGTACGCATAGACGCACAGCTGCAGGAGTATCAAGAACTTCTTTTTTTCTTACCTGAACACCGATGCTAGGTATTCATTTTTAAGCAGAATGTCATTTTGCCGGTGTTGTGCTGTTAGCTCAGCGGTTTGAGGCTTATAGCGTTGATCCTTTAATGCAATCTACTCCGTTTTTTATTATTGAGAAATCCAATTAGTGAACATATCACCCGCCTATCATGACTAGTTCTAGGCTTATTATAACTCTCTTTCTTATCTTATTGTGTGCTGCTTCCTTCAGGTGAACTCGCACGAAACGCCCTCAATTACACACACACACACACACAGACACACACACACACACACACACACACACACACAGAGTAAAGTGTGAATAGGGGAGGAGGGCTGACTTCAGTTGATAATCCAGCACAATGCACCTGGCTATGATGTAAATGCATCATATGTCCTTACAGTTAATCACACACACTCAGCTCCGGGACACGATGTGTGTGTGTGTGTGTGTGTGTGTGTGTGTGTGTGTGTGTGTGTGTGTGTGTGTGTGTGTGTGTCAGCTGTAGGACACGAGCAGGGAGGTCATTCATTCATTCTATGAACACACACTATTACCATCAGTCCTCCTCTCCTTTCATCCTTTCTTCTCTCA
>NW_027176290.1:295042-355042 GCF_023349555.1 Cebidichthys violaceus
CTTCATCTATCTCCCCTCCTACTCCACCTCTTCCTCCTCCTCCTCCTCCTCCCTCCACCACCACCACCACCATCCCAGCCCACGCCCCCCCTCTCCATTAGCAGATTAGATTTAGTCCCATAATGCCGCTGGGCACCATGATTTTACCGGCTCTCATTACTCCTAAATCATCTTTTCCTTCTCTCTCTCTCTTTCTCTGTCTCTCTCCCTCATCTCCTAACTATAATATGCAAACACACACTTCTACACACACACATGCTCACACACACACACACACACACACACACACGCCTCATGCCAAGGCCTGCGCACCGTAACGCGCTGAATTAGCAGCGGCGCTAGTGATTTGTGATGCTGTGTGATTGGGTGGGAGGGGAGAATTCGGTTCAATTTCTGTCCGTCCGCATCCATCCTTTTATTCCTCTCCATATATTCCCCCCGGGGCATGAATGATTTTCATATCGCAGCGCTCGACTACATCCGTTCCCGTTATACGAGGTGTTTTGGAGCAGAATTTTTTTTTTTTGTAATGAAGGAATGGCGTAATGCAGTTGAGTGACAGGTTGTTTCAGAGAGAGAGAGAGAGAGAGAGAGAGAGAGAGAGAGAGAGAGAGAGAGAGTGGTGACAAGACGGCCAGGCAGAGATGGAGAAGAACATAATAATAAATGCTGAGTTATATTTATGCATGCGTGTGAGCGAGCGAGCAGCCATTAGTTCAGAGTGTTCATCATTCCCGTTGTGTCAGCGTCTTATCGTTTATTATGGCAGCGGGGTGAGTTAGCTGTACTTTTACCCTCTGTGACAAAACTGCTGATAACCGCCGTCCATTTTAATCACGGCAGCTTCAAGCACATTTACAACGTCGAGCTGGAGACGCTGCGCTGAACGCACCGCGTATTAAATACTACGATGAGCCCAGATAATACACATTAAAACAAAATCGATATGAATGAAAGCAGAACAATTTAACAGTTATCTTTTATTGTCAAAAGGACTTTGTTCAATCAATATTTGTGAACGTGAACCGTATTTACTGCACCTTTAACTTTGCTAATCACTTAAAAACACAGATGTTAAACCCAAATAGCTTCTTTTTTTTTTTTAATCCTCCCCTTTAACCCTGATTTCACCAGGCAAATGAACTTCATCCATTTAAAGTGATTTAAATGCATTTCCTGCACCACCTGTCCTGTTTTTTCTCCTGCTGGAGAGGAACAAAAGCAGAGAATCTGGATCCACTCAATCTAATCTCTCAGCCTTAATGGGCACTGCTGCTTTTCAGACACACCCTGCAACACACACACACACACACACACACACACACACACACACACACACACACACACACACACACACACACACACACAGAGACACAAGCAGAAAAACATGTCCACATCGTATACATGGAAGCGGACATGGTTTCAGGCATGATAACATTTATTCGAGCGGTACACAAACACTGGGGTTTTCTTACAGCTAGACCCTGACAGTCTCAACGAGGATACGGAGACAGTGGAAGGCACACACACACACACACACACACACACACACACACACACACACACACACACACAAACATTTACAAACACACACTCGCATAGATCCCTCTCTTCCAGTTAGCCCTGACATTAGCCACTCGCTGTTTCTAACTGGATCATGGGGCTTACTAAAGAGATTAGGGCCTAGAGACTGCATAGCAACCATGCACACACACACACACACACACACACACACACACACACACACACACACACTCACGTTCACACAAAAGTGCTCTCCTTTTCCCTGGTTGTCTCTTTTTTATTCCTTTCTCTTTCTCCATCTCCCCAAATCTCCTCTCTCTGTATATATACACACACATATATATATATATATATATATATATATATATATATATATATATATATATATATATATATATGTATGTATCTGTCTCCCTCACACACACACACACACACACTCTCTCTCACACTCAACCAGACAGGCCCTCAGGCTAAGAAGACAGCAGCCAGTAGCCATCGTGGAGGAAAGTCTGTCAGAGGAATTAGCCCACCACTGCATGTGAAGAGAGGATGACAGTCTGCTCTGTTCACCATCACGATCACTTTATTTCACCACCAACACTCAGACAGAAACAACCGTTGTAAAAAGTCTTTTCCTTTTCCCAGCCTGTGCATTCGTCTCACTACTGTGTTACGAAACACCACAGCGTGAGTCATTGAAACGCAGTAGATTTACCTTTTAGACATGTTTAACTGCTCTGCAGGATGGGACAATACGACTTTCCTCTAACATATTACGTACTTTTGTTTGCTTGGATGAACAGCGTCTACACTTTGTTCCACACCAGAGTCTTCCTCTTTGAAGCTCTGTGCTCGTCGTTTTACGGCTAAACAAGGTTGTCAGTCGGCATTCAAGCTAATACCGTCCTTTGTCTCCATTTAGTTTCCCCGCAGTCAACCTTTAGAAAATCAATTGATGCATTTTGCACCAAAAACTGCATCCCGTCTCCTCAGAGTCATAATTAATCCGACCACGGATGACACTCAAAAAGCCTGTTCAGGATAAAGCACGTCACGAACATCCCTAACGAATTCAGATTTTGCCTCACAATTATCAAATTCATCTCAAATGACCAAGTACATCACTTTGACTTCTAACGGTGCTGTTTGACCTTGCTCGAGATATTTTGAACATACAGTCAAAATTCAAAAACATTTTACTTCTAGCGTCACCGTGCTGCTTAATTGAAGTAAAAAAGAACAATTATTAGTGAACAATATTCAGATATTCAGACAGAATAGATAATAGAGAAACTTTCTTCTGGGAAGGCGTTATGTCATCTTCGGCACACAGGAGCCTCGACTCGCTGAGCTCGGACTCACAATCCGCCCCGCACCCCACCCTCAATTGTGTTCTTCTCTCGGCATCATGAAAGTCCACACTGCTATTTGCCAAACACAGAGACAACAAAGGCTTTCTGTGTTTCTTGTTCCTCTCTTTCACACACACACACACACACACACACCACACACACACACACACACACACACACACACACACACACACACACACACACACACAGAATATGTCTCATTTCATCTCGCGCACATCCGCTCTCTGCTTGTTTCTTTCAATACTATACACTTAGACACACAAAAAACACACACACACACACACACACACACACACACACACATACACACACACACACACGCACACACTCTCTCTATCCCCAGCACCATTGAGACACCTGCACTCTTCTGTTTCTGTGCTAAAAGTTAATTGGCCCACCGGTAAAATGGCCTGCGGTAACCTTGACAACACTGACCTGCTGAGAGACGGATCAGACCTCAGAGAGAGAGACACACACACACACACACACACACACACAAGCCATGCACACAGAGAACCTTAAAGACATGCATTGTACTGAGGTTGTACTGAACACGCAGCAGACAAAGTTTAATATGGACACACACCCGAAAAACACACATATACTGTAGTGCATTCGCATGTGTGTTCATAGAAACACTCCCTGTCTGCAGCACACACACACACACACACACACACACACACACACACACACACACACACACACACACACACACACACACACACACAGCAGTCCCCTTCTTCTGTCCAATCTGCTAATTTGCGCTGGATTATTTATGGGTGCTGAGGTGCTCCCCAGATGCTTATAAAGGCAAAACGCCACAGTCAGCAGCTTTGTTCGCACCTCCTCCTTCATTCCTTCTATCCACACCTCCATCACCCGCCCCCTTTTCATCCCTCTATCTTTTACACAAACTTAACTTTCTCTTCAGCGTGTTCAACCCGTCGGCTCCCTGTCCTTCCTTCCTTCCTCCCACCTTGTCTACGCCCTCCGATGTTACCTTCCATCCTTCCTCCCTGCGGTTCCCCTCGCCCGTCACCGGCTTCATACCCGCTCCTCATTACGCCTCCTGTCGACGCTTGTCTTCCGTCTTTTCCCTCCGTCTCTCTAACAGCACATCTCTTTCAAAACACCGTCCATCTCTTGTTCCACGACGACCGACTCAGCCGTTCAGTAAAGAGTCAAACGGGTTGTTGGGTTCATCCTCGTTCTGATGGCAAAGCACCCAGGTTCTGAGGTTCTGCTGCTACACCATGTATGGACCCGCCTCACCATTGACTCTAAAGGCTTGCTAGAAGGATTTAATCAGAAACAGCATTTATTCGCTATTTATATTATTTTTTCATTTGCTCTTTCAATTCAACACCTCTTTATCCGATGTTTTTTTTTATTTTTGTTTATTTCAACGACTCTTAGAGCTTTCAGATAAGCAAGGATTGGCATATCAAATCAGAGGTTTAGACAGGGGCTCTCAAATAGCCTTATGTTGGTTAAACAATTGCCCAGAGAACAAATCCATTTAGTCAAGGAGCTTTGGCCTTTTCTCAGAATGACAATCCGCCGTTTGAATCCTCCATCAACCGCGCTGCTTCAGATCCATTCCTCACTCGGGATCATTCCTTTCACATGTGAGAATCCATTACCGGTCCGTCTCTCTGATGCAGATGTTTTCCATCCAGTTGCATTGCAGGTATTATTCCTCTTAGGTGTCAATATTGGGTGCAAACGCTCAATCAAATGTCAGTGTATGTATTTATTTATTGTTTATTTAGCCTGTGATTGTGAGGCTTTATACAAAAAAAAACCACCAACAACAGATAATTAATGTTATCATCAAAGTTGCAATGGAAATAATTAATTTGGAGTCATTTATCGTGAGCACACCCAGTTAGTGTAATGCCTGTCAATTTGACTCCAACACACACAAGCATAGATTGTAATTTTTCCACCTTTTGCACATCAAGCAACATGTATCAGTATTTTGAAGATAAGTATTAATGAAGATAAGTCTCCTCGGCTTCCTGCTCACCGACTAAGAATAAGTTCAACTTCTCACTGCATGTTTGCATCTATCTGCTGTTTTCTGTCATCAATAGTTTATGATTCTGGTAACATTTTTAAAAGATGAATGAATCACATAATTACCTGCTTTGTTATTATAGCTGATGTAGATAAGATATCCCTGCTCCTCTGGTAAAAACAACTGTTTGTGATTTTCATATTTTTATCTGAATTGAAGGAAGTTCCTTTAGCTTTCACCATCAGTAGACAAGCAGCACTTGAAAGCATCGTCTCTCGCCAAACAACAAACAGGTTTTTATTTTATTTTTTATTTTTATTTAGATACATATTATGTTTGTCTCTTCTCATGAATATATCGGAGATAAAAACATGTTTAATGTATACTGTAGCTTACTGTAACATACATACATCTCATTACTTGTAAAGCGCCCTAAAGGCCTCGTGATCGTTATGCAGTCTGCTGTGTCTCTTTTACATTTATGTTGCTAGGAAACCCCAGAATGTGTTATCTTAACACAAACCATAAACTAGGCAGTGGTTATATAGTAATAGGACAGTTTAAATGTATGAAAATAAGTTTGCCTTTTTCAAACTAAACCCCGTGAAGCGCTCAGCAACACATAAACAGCACGCGAAGCGCTTGGTCCTCATTGAAAAGAACCACAGTGAGCCGCCCGGGCTGCTAGAACGCTCTCTGTCTGATCAGGACTCAGTTCGGTTCAGTTTTATAGGACACTTTGGATCAGCTGCGGTTTGATCTAGATTGCGAAGCATGAACATATAACAGCTTGGCAGTGTCCTCTCTCTTAGATGTTCATCTGAGAAACTAAATCCGTTCCAATCAGAGAAGACAAAGAAATATCTTTGATCCGTCTCCAATCGATCTATCGGACCGTACGGTACGTTTCTATCTGTTCTCGGCTTCCTGTTAACCCACCCTTTCCTCCTCCTCCTCCTCCTCCTCCTCCTCCTCCTCCTCCTCCTCCTCCCTCCATCCATCTCCGCTCCCCGCGTCCGTCCTGACGCCGTCTCTTGATCCTTTGCCGCTGAAGTTTTATTAGCTCTATAAATGTCCTAAGAGCCTGCAATATCGCTTAGCCAAAGCACTAGACGAAAAGGAAGGACCAACAAGAGGAAAGATAGGCGGAGTAGTAATATCGCTTAGTCCCGCGGATGACAATTCAAATAAGAAAATATATTAAAACAAAATGGCGTCGGGGACATTAAAGTGAATTAGCCAATTACAAATGACCATGTGTGTGCTCCGCTGCCTTAACCTCGCCAACATTTTTTTCCCAATAGTAACTCATCTAAATTTGTTGGACGTCTTTCGGGCGCGGGGCCAGAAAAGCTTTTATATCCATAAAGGCCTATGGATCACAGAGAATTGCATTAAGCTGTCCAATTTAATTACAGTATCGACAAAACATAATAGATACTTACAGCCTCACGGAGAGCGATGGGCAGAGGAGGGGGGAGGAGCATGGGAGAGAGAGAGAGAGAGAGAGAGAGAGAGAGAGAGAGAGGGAGAGAGAGAGAAACTGAAAAGTGCAGACAATGTCCATTTATAATGCTGATGCAGTGTGTGTGTATCAAAGGAGGCGTTTGAGGAATGTGTGTGTGTGTGTGTGTGTGTGTGTGTGTGTGTGCGCAGGTGTGTGTGTGTGTGTGTGTGTGGGTGTGCGCAGGTGTGTGTGTGTGTGTGGGTGTGCGTCTCTAACGAAGGATTTGCAAGGGCCCATGAGAGCTTTTGAGGACGCTTAGTTTGATTTAGATGCTACAGCTCCCTGATGGCTGTTTCACACACACACACACACACACACACACACACACACACACACACACACACACACACACACACACACAGCACTCTACCGTCCACGCACACACACACACGCTCAATCTTACACAATGTCACTCGTTTACACACACACCTGTCCACGCGCACACACACACACACACACACACACACACTGATACAACACACACACACACACACACACACTTAGTTGGATCAGTGTAATGGAGTGAGTTAGGAGAGTGGCTGTCCTGTACCGTTCCGTCCCAGCCAGCCCGAGCTGTCATCCTCCCGTCCACCATGATCAATAGAGGGGGGGCAATATTTTTATTCATAAAGCGCCCACTTAATTAAATCATAGGGAGTGGAGCGGGGGGGGGGGGGGGATAGGGGAGGAGGACGGATGAGGCGGGGGTTACAAGACGAAGCAAGGGCACCAAGTCAAAAGACTGATGAAGAATTACAAAGACTGGAGAGAGAAAGGCAAAAAAAAAAAAAAGAGGGGGAGAAATATGGAAGGAAGAGCCTTGTGTGTGACCTCCATTACTCTGGTTCTCCAGGATATAGAGGACAGACGTGGAGGCAATACGTGTCTGATTGGAAGTACTTTTTTTTGCAGCAACATTCTCCAGAAAGAAATGACTTTTATTTTGTTATTTAAGGAGCGAGCTTTCAGGAAACACGTGCAGCTTTTTAAAGAAGCACGTGTGAAACACTGTCCTCTTCAAGGAGAGGATTCAAACAAGAACAAAAGGAAAAAAAACAGCCAGCAGATAGAAAGCACTACAGTCCATGGAGATTCAGCAGTTTGGAGCCCAAATCAATAAAAAAAAAAAAAAAAACTGGCAACAAGAAATTTACTTTAAGCTGTAAAACTTTAAAATATCAAAAAAAGTCCGACCCACACTGCAGTCCTACTGTCTGCGATTCACTGCCAGCATGTTGGATATTATACACCCCCCCCCCCCCCCCCCCCCCCCCCCCAACAGTTTGTTGGCGCAAGTCAGAATCACTCAAGTCAGAATCACTCAAGTGAAGTAACTCTGCAGCCAAGACGAGGAGGCTGTGGTTGTGATGGGAAGGTTCCAGTTGTGAATGCATGGAGCTATATGTCTCTGGCATTCCCAAAAGGCAGCGTTTATACTCCATAAAAAAAAAAGTAATATTAACAGTGTACAAAGCCTTCATGTGAGTTATTTCCATTGCAACAGCAGACCTCCTGCTTTACTGTAATACACATATATATATATATATATATATATATATATATATATATATATATATATATATATACTCACTGTGCCGTTACTAGTACTACCTAATAGATAGTAATCTGGGAAAATACATCTACCTATCTGTGGACTGTTATGGTTTTTATTCCCATGCAATGTGGCAAAAAGTGAGAGTCTTATTAGCAGTATCTTATTTATTTATTTATTTGAGTTATTGTGCTTCTACAGCAACACGAGTAGGTGAGATGTAAACCATCTGCTATCTCTCCATGCACATGGATTATGACTTAAAGGCAGCACTCACAGTTAGTAAAAAGTGGTTTAAAGGACACTTTAATCATTCCAAAGGTTACAGATAGCAGAGGATATTTAAATTAGTATAACATCGCAGGCCGTACGCTGCGCTGTAATATCTGTTGCATGACTTTGGTCGTACCCTACAGCAGAGGGCCTTAAAAAACAAGAGGAATATGAGCTAGCCAGCAGTCGATATTTATTACTCTCTTTATGGAACAATATTAAATGCAGTTACAGCCCCCAAGGGAGAGGAAAAAGAGACGGACCGAGAGAGAGGGAGAGAGAGAGAGAGAGAGAGAGGGAGAGAGAGGGAGAGATAGAGAGATAGCGGGAGGGGTGGAATAAGAAAGTGAGCGAAGAAGAACAAGAAGAGAGAGAGACAAGGAGAAGAGAAGTGAGAGGCTCGAAACCATTGAAGGTCTCTCAGGTTTCAAAAAAAGAATTTCTGTCTTCCTTCTCTATCCCTTTTCTTCCTCTCCCTCAATCCCCCCCCCCCCCCCCGCTCCTCTTCTCTCTCTTCTTCATCTCCACCTTGGAGCCCAGCCAAGGGTCATCCCTCGTTCTTTCTTCCACCACAGTCGCTCTTCTTTTAATAAAAGACACACGCAAAGATGCACGCATTGCCGGCCGTCCATTCTAACCTGACACAAGGACGCACACCTTTGCCTCAGCCCTCCTCGTCTCCTCCGTCTGACTGAGACCTCCCGTGACGCCGTGTCCCCCCCCCCCCCCCCCCCCCCCCCCTCGCAGGTTTAATGGTCCAGAGTGGCCCTGGCTCATATGTGGACAAGCCTGCGGGCGGATCCGTCTAATATCTGGTGTCTACTGTTACACACAAAAAGTGTAGGGTGAGATATCGCCTGGGAGAAAAGTCCATTTGGTCTGTGTTTGTGATTGAGAGTAAAAAAACAATAGATGTGTGTGTGTGTGTGTGTGTGTGTGTGCACTTTTTTATGTTTTTGTTTATGCATACATCAGTATCTGAGGAGACACTGTTCAGCATTGTGTGTGTGTGTGTGTGTGTGTGTGTCTGTGTGTGTGTGTGTGTGTTAAAGGGTTAACAGTAATATCCGAAGTGGCAAAGGGTGACCTGGCGAGTGTTATTATTCTCCTCCCATGAATAATGGAACTTAATATGAAGGAGGTGATCGCTGGGAGCACATACACACACACACACACACACACACACACACACACACACCCAACACGACCACCAGCGTCACCACCCCCGACACGAAGAGGATCTTGCTGTCATCCTCAATCCCTCCAGACTTCTAGGGGCCGCTGAGAGTCAGCGCGCCCAGAGAGGAGAGGCCTTGGCTGGGGAAACAGTGAACCGAGGGTGGGGGGTCCGTGTGGTGAAAGGGGAAGGTCTGGAAGACATTTGGTCAAAATTCAATCAATTATACAGTACTTGGGGAAGCCATGGTAAGCGAGGAATGGGTAATGGAAGACCACGTTTTCTTCTTCTGCTGCTGTTCCATTGTTCCGATTCTATTTTTCTTCCTGCACCCAGGAATACTAAACATAGCTGACCTGAACTTTTGTGAACTTTTGCGTCGTTTGTCTCCATCCAGTAGTCGAGATTCCCCCGATTCCTCACAAGATATGCAGTTGTTTTCATAATCAGTACCGCTATAATTTACGGAATTTGTCATCCTAATAGAACTGATGTATAATTCAAACAGCCATCCGTCTCTTTAATAGAATTTTTAAGAGATTAATTGCCCCGCTGCTTCAAAACGCTGTGGCAACAGAGGAGGACCAAAAAAAAAAAAGTGAAATCCAATAATTGAAATGTGGGAGTAGATTTCTAGACTGGTGTACAAACCATCCAGCTATCCAAATGAGCCGTGTGTGTGTGTGTGTGTGTGTGTGTGTGTGTGTGTGTGTGTGTGTGTGTGTGTGTGTGTGTGTGTGTGTGTGTGTGTGTGTGTGTGGTGAGTCTATCAGCGACTGTCCTTTTCAAGGACCACGGGCCAATCTGCTGCTGCTGATAGGCTTCGCTCTACTTAAAGGTCGGCAGGTATGACTCACGGAGAGAGAGACAAGAGGACGGCGGCTGTTTACATGAAAGTGTACCGTGGCTCCGGATGTTGAATGTGTTCAGACGCAAAACAATACATTATGATACAATACGGAGATATTTCCAATACCTGCCGGTACAAAGGGTCGTATCAAAGCTGACCCAAATACACAGCCGCACCTTAAAGGCACTGAAACCTTAGCTTCTCAATCAGGTTCTTATTATGAGTGAATTTTGAATATTTTTAGTAATGTCACAGAACACATTGGTGTATTTTCTGTTTTGTCAACATCATACATTTTAAGTAAATATACATAAAGTTGGTTTCCCCATTCTTTTACTTTGGTTGTTGCACATTTAGTAATGAATATTTAATTCTAAAGGGAAATACTTTGTTTTTAAGAAACTTGAATGCTTTTGCTGTTCAGGATTCACGTGCAGTGACTTCATGATGATGACATTTCTTTGTCTCTCTGTCTCTGGTGACGGAGGTGGTAAAAACAGTCACTGAGTTCAGCGTGTTTTGGAGTCAAAGTCTTCACGTTTTTCACATTTCTGTGACTTCCTGTTCTGCCAGTGGCCACCAGAATTATTTTCTTTGAAACAAATGTGTTTCGAGCTGATGAGACCTTTTTGTATTTGTGAATATTCTCCTACTGCATCTTTAAACAACCGCTACAAACAGACAGACACGTACTTTATTCAACTATAAACCCGTTTCAGGGACGGCACACATCCATCTCCTCGCACACTCGTTGAACGCTCGCACACTCGCTCAAATCGAATCGTCTTTTTTTTTTTTTTTTTTCTCGTTTCCAATAAAATGTTGTCCATCTGTTGTTTACACCTCCCAAAATGTCACCCAAAGCATTTCCATAACCCTAAAACCAATCGCACAAATGGACAACCAGTAACCCACCGTATGAAGAAAACTCAATTCAAGCCTTGTGACATATGAGGTTTATGACGGCGGGCTAAACGGTGGACTCGCCGAGCTAGTGTCAGTCACTCAGCTGGAGTCATAAAGACAGACACAGAGACACACACACAGTCTCATAATGGCTTTTATTTGACTTGGATGGCTTTCCTTCTGTTAGAGGCAATAACAAATAAATATCATCGTGGGTAAACAAAACAATAAAAGATTTATTAGCCATGCAGCTCCTCTGAAATATGACTTTTTAATGTTTTGTTTTTTTATTTATCTTGTCCTCCTTCTCATGCTTTCCTTCTTGTTTTCACTCCGTTTGTCGGCAGCGCACAGAGGGCAGGGCGGTGTAAGAGATGCAAATGATGGAGAAACAGAAAGATAGATTTATGGATATAGTTCAGCTGGTTAGATAGACGGAGACAATAGATGGCTAATGGAGAAGAAAAGGAGCGCAAGAGTGATAACAGCTCTGCTTTTTATCTGTTTCCCATTTTCTCTGTCAATGTCAACATGGGAGAAACAAGGGAAAAAAGAAAGAAAGAAAGAATAAAATCTGATCCCAAAAAAGTGTCAAAACCTTCTAAACAAAACAGTGTAAACACGAGGAATATTTCCGGCTGTGCTGCACATTAAAACATCATAACACCAGTCCTGTCTGTCGAACGTTTGCCCTCTTCTCGTGCTCCTTTTCGTCGCCGCCATCGCTGAGCAAAATTGCACATAAAAGCACATTATTTTCTTTTCCTAAGGAGTAGACGATGCCAGGCGCATACTTTGCCCATCAAACGGGGGACCGCTCGTCTCTTGTCAAACAAAAGCAATGAGCGAGAAAACACAGCGCTGAAAGGGAAACGTTGAAAAACGATGAAACCTTGTTAGTTTGTGGAAATTAGTTTTCTGTTTTCCGAGCACGGCTCGCCAATTAACATTCACGGCCCTAATAAAAGTTGATTGGCTCTGGAATAACGCACAAGCAATCTTCCTCCTGTGTACGTGACTGTAAATTAGGCGGCGTAAGCATATACAGTATGTGTGTGAGGGTTTATACATGTGTGTGTGTGTGTTTATTCCAAGGTAATCTGTGTGTGTGTGTGTGTGTGTGTGTGTGTGATTCTGTCTGTGGAAATTGACCAATGAGAGGCTTTGTTTCTTAACTGCGTGACAGGAAAATGTTATGAATATGGTTAGTACATAATTACCTTTCTCCACAGCGAGGATGGTTGATTTCTGTGTGTGTGTGTGTGTGTGTGTTTGTGCATATATGTGTGTGCGTGTGTGTCAAGGTCAAATAGAGCAGTCCAGACTGTGTTCAGTTGTGATTATCAGTGTGTGTGTGTGTGTGTGTGTGTGTGTGTGTGTGTGTGTGTGTGTGTGTGTGGACTGTCTAACATGCATGGTCATGTGTTTCTGTGTGCTGATTGGCTTCGTGAGCACATGTGTGTTCAGTATAGAGTGTGTGTGTGTGTGTGTGTGTGTGTGTGTGTGTGTGTGTGTGTGTGTGTTTTGAACTCAGGCCTGACTGGCAGGAGCGTAGGGTGATTAGCTCGTCTGATATTTCATACCTCTCTGATTACATTGTGTCTTCTGAACGCGGTCTGCCTGCCCCCCCCCCCCCCCCCCCCCCCCCCTCCCGACAAACAACACTAACAGAGTTAAAGCCCGGCTGTTGTGTCATGTCAGAAATCATTTGACTCATATCGGGATTCATTACGGAGCAAAGAGGAAAGAAACAAAGTTAGCGGCCTGTTGTATGTGCTGCCATTTGCATTGTGTGTTTAAAGAGAAGGAGGAACAACCTGATGGAGAAGAGAATACATATATATATATTTGCATTAAAGAAATATGCAAAACACACACATTCAACGGACACACACACACACAGACACACACACACACACTGGTCTTTTATTCTGATTCTCTCTTCCTCTCTCCTCGTTCTGTCCCCGCCACTGCCTCTCCATTAATCAGACACACACACACTCTCGTATGCGCACACACACTTCACTTCAAGGCAGGAGATGGACTCGTGCCAGCAGCATTTCTCATAGTTCCTTTTGTCTTTGAAGCTCTTTGGACCAAATTGTTCCACTGATCATGAATGTCATATATCACCCTCCTCCTCCCTTTCTCTCCATCTCTTCTGCCTCTTGTGCCTTTGTACTGTAATTGTGTGTGTGTGTGTGTGTGTGTGTGTGTGTGTGTGTGTGTGTGTGTGTGTGTGTGCGTGTGTGCACTTGTGGTATAGATCAAATGTTTGTGGTTTTGTTTATCATTTGACTCCATATATCTGTCTGTGAGTGCTCAGAATACCTCAACTAATGTCCTCTCTCTCTCTCTGTCTCTCTCTCTCTCTCTGTCTCTCTCTCTCTGTCTCTCTCTCTCTCCCTCTCTCCAGAGACCTCAGCGAGAACCAGATTCAGGCGGTTCCGAGGAAAGCTTTCAGAGGAATCACAAGTGTCAAGAACCTGTAAGCACAATCACTTCCTCTTCCTTTTCGACGTTCCTTTCCTCCGTACTCTCCAGCCTCATCCATCTTATTTTCCCCGCGCCTCATTGTGATATTGAGCCCTATCTTTTTTTTTATTATTATTATCTCGCAAAAAGAAAAGTAGATCCCAATTGCTGCTGCATTTCATTTTACTATTTCCTTTTCAACCCCTGAATTCTCAGCCGGCGGCTCAGTTAGCACAAACTCATCCAGGGCAAACATCATCTAGAGGCTCCTGTAAGTGTGTGTTACACCGTCACACACTGTGGAGTAAGTACTCTTCCAACACTTGAAGCTATGTGAGGAGGGGAACCGTATCTTAGGAACATGAAGATAACCTTTATCCACGCTGTGCATATTTTAGATTCCATCCTCGAGGAATGCATCAAATCATATTTCTGAATCACAAATTTGGTTTGGATTAGTTTCACATGTGTCGGTTATTTCCTGCACCTTCTGACTCCTTTTTTTTAGCATTCCGCTTTTCATGACGTCTACCGCTCTTCCTCCCATCCCCCCCCCCCCCGTTTTCTCATCTTCGTCTCCCTCACCTCTCTTCCTGTCCAGAGAGTTTTTGTCCTCACGTCAAGCGCTCAATACCCCCCCCCCACCCCCCCTGTCATTTATTCATGACATCCTAATCACCAATAGTGTGATCAATACGCTGCCGGATCAATGCCTCTCATCAATAATGGCTGATCAATCTGGCCTGATGCTGCATAGGAAACTACGAGAAGGTCTCTTGGGGGTAAACAATGTCCTCAACGTGTGAGAGTTCGATACAGGGTGAGATAGAAATAGAATAGGATAGAACTCTATGGGACTATAAAACTAGATGATGCTGAAAAAACAGCAAATCTTTGCTGTGTAAATTAAAGTCTGCGGCTGTGTTTTATCAGTCATATCGGAGCATAATAACTACAAGATGCAAAAAGATAATAGCCCATCCTTCTCGATGTGGCACGAGTCTTATTCCCCTCCTAGAGCTGCTGACCGACAGAAAACAAACACATAAACAATACGCTTTGGCTAAATGAGATAGACAATAAAAGAGGGGGAGATGACTGAGATCTCCATATGCAGATTGTCTTTGGTAAGGATTCCATTGCAATGCGAGCAAATCATAATAACCTCTCTTTTTTTTTTAACATAATGCAATGTGTGGGATGCCTGCATGTGCATTGGGTAAATAGAATGAATCATCATTGCAATCATTGATGCAAAGACGGGTCATAATTCATTTATGCCAATGAAGATCATGAAACATGACTGAAAGCCCCCGAACAGCTACAGAATAGAAGTCGTGGTGAAACTGTTTTATCAGCTGTAGTTCTCTTTAACTGGGCAAACTCCATCTGCTGATGGTTGTTCTGCTGAATGATCGACCGCATTCAGATCTATACGGCTTTGTAAAGCTGACAAGTACCGCTAATTGGCACACAACAGTGGTCGTAGTGTTCGTTACTAAGTTCCTTAGACTTATAGATTAGTTAAATAGTCTTTTTTCCACACGTGCTGTTTTTATGTTATTTTGTACATAAATCAAATTATCCTTACATAGGTAGTTACTGCAGATAGATTTATTACCAACAGAAAAAGCCCTGCTAAGCTAAGCTAAGCTAAGCTAAGCTAAGCTAAGCAATCACAGAGACAACTAGAAAAGTGATCGAATGAACACAAACCCCAATCGAGCCGCGTCTAAACCGCGACCGCATTAGACGCGTTTTTTCACTTGCATGTCGCCAGATTCACTCTTTGCTTCTAATCCATGCAGCTGTCTGCATCGGCTCTGTGCAGCTAAACCGCAGCTCACCGTGTAGAACATGTCGACTGTTCACCGCTTCCTCTAAACGGAAACCGTCAGTTTCCGGCTGTGTTTCCTTTTTTGTTAGCCGTTAGCTCGTTAAGCTGCATTAGCCCCGTTAGCTGTTAGCTTTGTCAGCCAAACCCGGAACGAGAGTAGAGTCCTAACTGAAGTAGGTTGTGAATCCCTTCCCGCCCTTATCGGCCAGTTAAGAGTCGTGAGGAGTCAGCGGTCAATGATGGAATGAAACGCTCAATAAAATACGTTTTTAAAAAGTGTGAATCACTGCAACCATGAGAGCTCCTTGAGCATACGGTCATAAATTGAGCACAAAAAAATATTGGGCTGATGGGGTTCAGCAGTATGCTAAGATGAAGCGCAGACAGACGCAGAGATGCACACTCACTTAGACGACCTAATACACAATCTCCTGGCAGAGATAATTATAGAAAGCACTTGAATTTATTTCCAGTACAGCCGTATAATCACCTTAAAATGTGAATTAATGTGTCCTTGAATTGTCACGATATATGTGTTTCCAGCTCTTTTTCATTGGGCAATCTGTGAATTGATTAATATGCGTCTTGCTACAGATCAGTAATTCAGAGTCGGGCGACAGCCAAATGTGCCCCTCTGCTTAGTTTCCTCTCCCAAGTGTGATGTAAGTTCAATATGGCCGCCAAAGTCCACAGGAGAGTATTACTCTTAAGTTAAATGGGCCTGAAAGTGCCTGCATGCTGTACCCTGTACTGCTGCGTGTGTGTGTGTGTGTGTGTGTGTGTGTGTGGCTGGGCTCCAAACCGTTTGAGTTGAGGTTGGCCTCCGATCATCTGATCCACTCTCCCTCCTCACGTCAGACACAATCCAAACTAAACACTAAACAAAGTATTTCACAACTGTTTGAAGTTGCGGTGCCAGAAAACTGCAGAGCAAATCACATCTTAGTGTTGCAACCTTGCATGTATTTAACCTGTTTTCATCCAGGGTACGTTTGCTGAGCAGGCGAGCTCTTTATCGGTGTGTCACATTCGCACACGTTTACACCTGAGAGCCGCCCGGACACACCCGCAGCCTCCTACAGTCGCCCCACTGAGCGGCTCCGAGTTTCGAGACTTTGCAGATTGGATGTATTCCCCTTCCTGCCCTTACGGCACCTTTTTATCACCAGGCTCTGTTCTGACACGGGTCTCCACTTTCTGCCAGCTCTATAAAGTTGCGTCACTCAAGTTTGATGGTAAAAGTGTCTCTTCTGCCGTTAAAATGTTTTGCGCTAAATTGCTTTCGACCTACAAAGTGAATCATTTTTGCCTTTTTTTCTGCCAAAATTAGGGGTGACTCGGGCATATGAAGGTAATTCTTTTCGCGCTCCTCCTTCTTTTTTTTACGTTTTAACGCACCTCCAACATCCTCCTCCTCCTCCTCCTCTTCCCTGTTCTCCTCATCTTTCCAACACTTTCTCCTCGTCCTTCCTTCTTCCCTCCATGTTTTCCTTCCCCGCTCAAATCGCATCGCCTTTCCCTTTCCTCCTTTTTTATGTCCTCCATCGCTTTCTGCTCTCTTCCTTCATCTGTCACCACATCTTTATCCTCTGTTCCATCTTTCCTCTCCCATCATCCATTATTCTTCCTCTTGTTTCCCTCACCCCATCACTGTCTGTCAATCGTTTGTCTCTTCTGCCTCTTTGTCTTTTGTTTATCTTTTAATTCCCTTGTCTTTTTTTTCCTCAATCCTTTCTTTTTTCTGCTCTCCATCCATTCCTCCTCACTTTTTTCATCATCCCTCCATTTCCAGCTCACTCTCTCTCTCTCTCTCCCACTTTTTCCTCACTATTTTCCTCTTCTTCCTTTCTCCCCCTCTTCCCCTCCATCCCTCCGTCCCTCCCTCCATTAGACAAGGTGACTCCTGCAGTAAAAGGCTCCAACCCTCCATTATGCCACAGAGTGAAAAAACCTTCATGACATTCTGTCCCTGGTGGACACAGCATTGATTTTCTCGTGTGTCTCTCTCCCCCTCTCACTTTATCTCTCTTCCCCTCCCTCTGTCTCTCTCACTTGCTCCGAATCTACGTCTCTCGCCCTTTCTGTCTCTCTCGCTCTGTTTCTCAGAAGGTACGGTCTCTATCCCTCTCTCTCTCTTGGTTGTTCTCTTTCATGCTGCCTGGTGGCTAGCATTTATTGCACTTTTTTCTCACACACACACACACACACACACACACACACACACACACACACACACACACACACACCTGTGCGACCCTGCTATCAGATTGACTGCTTTGCTGAAACTGCCAAGAATCTGGCAAATATGATTACTGTGGTCTTCTGCTAACCTAAGGAGACAGCTATATGCCATACATCTGTGTGTAGCTGTTTGCTTGTGTACATGTGTGCTCCCCTATACATTGTGCTGACTGCTGGTCCTGTCGTCCCCCTAAACTCGACCTGTCAGTCAAACCACGGATGATGAAGGTAAAAGCTCAGTTAGAATGGTTAGGCAGCGCTGTGCCAACATTCCTGTAATAGGCTCTGCGTTTGAATGTTTTTGCACGTCATATTCTAGACGCTCATCTTCTTGTACCTCAGCTTATCTAATCCGATTTCCTATGATCTAATCGTGTCTTGTCATATCTAGTCTTGTCTGGTTGTCCGGTCATTATGTTAACCACACCAGTGAATGTCCAACAGTGATGGTCCTTTGGCATCTCTGCTCATAACGAAAGTCAGGATGCAGCGCGGAAGAAATTCTGATTCCTTCTGAGAAAGAACAAGAGGCCACAGAATCAGACTTTTTATCGAGTGTAATCGCTGGTGGGCAAGTTCCCTCTGTGCACACATGAAGTGACAAATCAAAAATTAAGAGAGAAATGCAAAAGTAGTCTCCATCCACAGAAAATGAACTCCTCCGCCACGAGACTAAAAGAAGAATCCATGTGTGGGCAGAGTGCTGAAGTGAAATGATTTCTGAGTATTTAAATTATCCCAACTTTTACTGCCTTTTTGATCCACAAGCATTGATTTGTTGTAAAAACCTATTCATTAGAAGAACTCTCAGTTAACTCGCAATGCTTGACTTATATGTCTCTGTGACCGACGACCGCTAGCGCTCCAGCTAACGAGCTACATGCCAGCGGTGTGAAACCGTAACTGAACCGGATTGTGTTTTCCTCAAAGATATGAAAGATTTCCTTGAAAACGTGTTCTGTCGAAAAAAGAGACTTTCTCTCAGTTTAATATCGCTGTGAGCAGAATGTTCGACAATAATTTTCCTGAAGACATCGGTGAGCTCATTAGAACAGGATTAAAGAAATCAAACGGCTCTTTTCACGTGGTGCAAAGACTCGTGTGTGTGTCTGGTGTCAAAACTCATTCAATTCCCTCGGGGGTGCAATTTGAGGCAATTTGAGGAAAGCGGTTTTGCGAACATAAAATCAAGACAAACAATCAATTCACACATTTTAAACATGCTAAATATATTCACATAAAGAGAAGTAGAAGCAGCAATCAAAAAGTGGTGCGCAATCACCACGGGTTAGCATGGTTAGCATGGTTAGCATGGTTAGCACGTCAGGAGCTGGGTTCGCATGGCGCTCTCAAACACGTGGACGGTGTCTTCAGGAGACGACCTTAGGCTACAGTATTCAGTTGCTACTTTCTGCTCACAGTGAGGAGAGACAAATGTGATCAACCGCAGATGCCGTGTGTGTGTGAGTGTGTGTGTGTGAGTGTGTGTGTGTGTGTGTGTGTACAGTTGTAGTCACGCTTAAATCGCAACATGTGTGAGTCGGTCATGCTGGGAGGCTTATAGCTGTGTAGCTGGCTCACAGAGGAGCAATGGACGCCTCGGATGAGATGCGGCTGTTTCACATGCCCTGACATTACACCTCAGTGCCCACACACACACGCTTTCTTTTTTATCTTCTGTAGCCATCACGTTCTCATATTCTACCTTGTTTTTCCATCTGCCTGCCTTCTTGCTCTGCCCACTTTTTTATTGTGATAAAATTGTAATTCATTTTTCCCCACTGGGTCCACCCATGCCCAAACATCTCCACACACTTCTAGCACCTCCAGGGGGTTTAGACGAATGTGTCCGGGCTATGTAATATGTAATCCCTTCCAACAATACAACCTTACTGTGTCAGTATCGGTGTAATCTAAAAACAAAAGAACCAACCCCATGGCTTTGCTTCTTTACCTTTCTCCTTCCTGTCATCCTCTCCTTTCTCTTCTCCCTCGTAAAACGCCTCCACACTTCACGCTTCCCTACCCACAATGCAGTGCAGGGTGGCCGTTTGTTTGAATTATGACTACAGCGCCTCCGAGAGAGGTGAGAACATTGTGTCGGCTGCGTGCACACACACACACACACACACACACACACACACACACACACACACACACACGCACCGCGCGCGCACACAGACAAGTTTCTTACCTGCACTGTTGTGTGTCTCTGTCATTGCAGATGTTTTCCTTCAGTTCTTTTTATGTTTACCGCAATTCCAACAATGGACAGCTACAGCCAGACATATATCTAGCAGGAGTGTGTTTGAAAATGTAGAGAACAGATTAAAAAAATGGCCGTCCTTTTGAGGGCAGAGCATCTTCAAATGAAGGTGACACCAGGAGGGATAATGCACACACACACACACACACACACACACACACACACACACACACACACACACACACACACACACACACTTCACTGTATCATTTCTTCCCAAATCAAGCATTCAGAGCCCTGCACCAATATGAAACAAGTGGAGAGGAAGAACAACAAAGACATGATGAAATTCTTTACTCAGATTTCCATCATTCTTTGCCCTACACCAACCCCCCCCCCCCCCCCCCCCAAAGCACTTCCTTAAATGGCAGGATGTGGCTGATTAATTTAAGGTCGTGACCAACCGAGACAGGAGGGAGAAAATGTCAATAGCTGTGTCTGAATTCTAACTCATTCAGCAAGACAGGATGCCTCGAACAGTTACATTTTTCATTTCATTTTTCATTTAATTTGAGATTCCGTTTTGATTTAGAATTTCGCTTAAACCAACATTACATTACGGTCATTTATCAGACGCTTTTATCCAAAGCGACTTACAATTCAGTATCTATCGACACACCGTAGACGCAGCTACGGCAGACATTCTGGGGTTAAGTGTCTTGCTCAAGGACACATTGACACGAGACTAGTAGAGCAGGAGCCGGGGATCGAACCGCCGACCCCCTGCTCTCCACTTAGCCACGGTCACCCCCCATACATACAGTAAAACACAACCTTCAGATAGTCATGGTGAGTTTCAGTATCCGTTATGTTGGTCATTGTGCCATATTACATCCTGGGTGTCAAGGCACCAGACTTTTCCATCCAACCGTCCCCAAAAATAAATTCTAAAATTCTACTTTCATCCTTTTACCTTGTTGTCATCTATAGTGGTTATTTGCATAAAACGAAGCCTCAATGCAAAGAATGTGCATTAATGCTTTTAATTATGTGAGTAATTTGAGTTTCATAAGGAATCATATCTACCGTAATCTACTATGTTTCCCCATAGCGCATCACATTAGATTTCAGCAGGGCTGCCTGTATTTAACTTGAACTTCAACATTAGACAAATGTTTCCATCTCTTTTCACTGTTTATTTAACGGGGTCATAAAACTCATAAATCCACTTAAAAGAAATGTAAGTTCATGTTAATTTTGTCTAATTCGCAAAGAACAACTTGGATGGAAAGTCATTTAGTGTCCTCGACAGTCTGGAACAGGGTCGACAGCAGTGGCCTTGTAATTATGAAACATGCAGATGGCTTCCTGTTCCTCATTTGCTGCATTAAGGCTACAGTACATGCAGTACTGCACAACAGTACAGCGCAGCAGACAAAACAGCATCAAGTGTATCACTTATACAAACGCGTTGTAGCGTCATAAAGTTCATCTTAGATAGAGGGGAGATGCTGAGAGATGTATGTATCGATGCAAACAAAAATTCGGAGCGATGTCTATTGCCTCCACGAGGCTCTCGACATGGTGTTGGCTGGGCTAGAACCGTTAGCTTAGCTAGAAGCTAACGGTGCTAACGGCACAGACGGTGGCAAACAACTGCAACTGGTGCTGACAGAGCTTAAACTTAGAGGTGCGATATCCTGAGATCGGGAGAATTTTGATTGCCTCTAAAAGGCTCTCAACATGGCGACACCTGAGGCGGTAGCTCGTAGCGGTGTTGACAACGCTAACAGTACAAATATATCACGGCTGAGGGCATCGCCGGCGGCTCACTTTTAAGTGTGTTTGGCTAACAAAACACACTCTTCTGTCCCTCTCCACCACTCAGCCGGCCAGACAGCTTGGTGAGTTTACCTTTGTGTTTTGGCTCGATGGCGTGAAGGGCGTTACACGGCGACTTTGAGCCCGTTGCTTGTATACTGTTGCATCGCTGCTTGTTTTTCAGTTTGAATGAAGTCTGTTTGTCGAGGGCTTTACGGCACCGGTTGTATTCATTCAATCCCACGATGCAGCAGTGATGGTTACAGACACAGCCGGTGGAGATCTGCTCTCTACCGGGTTTCACCTTTCTAGTTCAGTCCGTTTCCAAAATGTCTCCATCAATATCCGTTACGTGATTTCTTTATTAACAAATATTTTCTTTGTCACCCAAAGGGGAAACCACTTCTGTAATTTCCTGGTCAAAAAGTTGTGCTGTTTACATGGATATTTCAGACTTGATGAAGCACTATCTGTCGATAGAGATTGGATGGCAACTCAGCTAGCGGCTCTTCCTCCCTTCCCTCCGTCCTTTTCATTAATTACTTAGTCAGGAGAGGTTGGCAGGGACTGCTGTGTGTGTGCTTCCCTCTGCTCCAGATGGTAGCAGAGGGAAGCATTGAATCATTCTGCCAATAGGCCTTATGATAGACATGATTAAACACACTAACTAATGATATGACCCCCATTCTCTCCCACCCAACAAACATCTGTGAATCTGAACACATGCAAGCACAAACACGCAAGGACTATGAATGCAACACGATGGTACAAATATGGAGAGTACAACACACACACACACACACAAAGAAGTACACCCTCATCCCAGATTGATACCAATCATGTCACTGCTAATAAGGGTGGTGCTTGGTGAACAAACCTGTCAGAGGAATCCAATCATATCACAGCTGATGGAATCGTTTACTGCGGACGAGGACGCAAGATGAAGTACATGGTTCGCCAATATGAATCCAGCCGTTGTTCTCAATTCTAGCAAAAATTACAGACATGAGGGAGCATTGTGATACTGTGTTTCTCAACATGACGAAAAACAGCATCTTTACAGTTGTAGAGTTGAAGACATTTACCAACCTCCTCTACGGAGCGGTGGGAATCCCCCAGACTCGCTTTACAGTGTCAGCGGGGGTGGACATCGTGGACGTGTGGAGACAAAGGACTCAAATGAAAAGCCTGGAGACGTGGAGGTCTTCAACTTTCATTTTTTTTTAATCTGGGGGGTGTGTCTTTATTCATCTCACCAGACAACAAAATAGGTAGTTTGTCAATGCCTTCCAAAAAAGACCCGTAGGACCGTTACAAAAAGGATACAGAAGAAGCAAATTCAGCTTTTGCCTCTACTGTTAAGGTTTGGTTAGGAGAAGCTTATAACTGTGGTTAAGAGAAACAAAGAGTGATTGTTGGAAGATTCAAACTATAAACTAAACAAACAAAACATTATTTTGTATCATCAAATACATGGAATTCAACCTCTCCATTTGAACTCATTGGACTGCTGTAAAGCGTTCCGGGGGGAGCCACTTGGGGTTCAGTGTCTAGCTCGAGGACAGCTTGTGATGCGGACTGAACCTCCAGGCCTAGATAAAAGGACGACCCGCCCTGCCCCCCCCCCCCGAGCTACAGCCGACCTCTGACAGGATGCGAACCACAGTCTGTCGCTCTTGTCAAGTCAACCGGACACACCAACCGGCCTTCCTTGCGCTTTTCCACTAAGAGGTTTTTGGGAAGCTTTAACTATTTATGAACTACTTCCACTGCTACGCTTTCGACGATATTTTCTCATGGCAACTAAGGATGGGTTAAGGTTATAAAAAGCTCACGGTTATGCCAAATAAACGCTACAGTTACAGTAAAGGTTAGGCAATTAAAAAACCTGGAAAGGGAAGGATCCTGAAACAATAATTGCGGAGGAAGTAGACTCCAGTGTTATCGACGTCTTACACAGACTTAATACATATTATAGCCTCCAAGAGTTCACAGATGCAAGCCAAGACAATCGACTAGGCTATACACGCTCTGCATAAACATCACCGAGGCTGGTATCGTGTATAATAAGGCGAACTCGAGCCCATCACATGTACGCTATATCTTATGCACAGCAGGTCCATCATAATTCAGCCGCAGCGCACTGAGTCATTATTTTCTGTCTTAATATTTGTGGAAAAGATGTCCTGCAACGTGAGTAATGAATACCCCAGGTCGTACTACGATTTCTAGTGACAATTGCGAGCGATAAACCGTTGTCACTTGCGATCATTGTCCAGGACTTTGCTGTTGAGACTTTCACGGGGCGAACGTTGTTAGACATCGTGAGGAGCAGACTCGTCCGATGCGGATGTGATTACTAGACACCAGGCTGTACGTGGAAGAATGAAATGAGACAAACCCCGATAGACCTCTTTGTTCTCATTAGAACAAACATATCCCTACACTTCATCTTCAGTGCAACACAAACCACTGAAAATAGAGTGGCTTTAATAACTACAGTCAACCTTGCCAGTGCCATGCGTCTCCATATGGCTGCTCAGGCTGTGTGCCAGTTTGCCTACTAAAAACTAAAATCATACCTTTTAATTACATAAAACGCAAACATGGCGAAGCCATATGTTGTTATGATCCCCAGCCTCAGTATACTTTAGAGTCCAGTCATTTAACAGATGCTCACACTTACAACTTACAACAAGTAGCCGAAAAAAAGAAGAGAAGACAAATCTTAGAGTTTAAAACATGGCTTTTAACAAGAGCACACAACCCCATCAGTGTCCTCTTCTATACACATCTCTCCATTTCAATCTTTTCAAATTGCGCTCAATTAATCAGGTTATCTCTGATTCCGCCCACTGAAATATAATTGCGTTGCATCAAAGCAGATCAACACATCTCGTCGGTCTCTGAACGCCTTTGGAGGGGGCGAAAATAATGATGTTGCGGACCGAAACCGGGCCTGTGAGCACAGAGTCGTTTGGTGTTCACCGTCTTGAGTGTCAGCCGTTAACCGGCCAGCCCGGTCAATATCAGGTAGAAGTACATGAAACATGCTCTGGCTGCACTTTGAATATACCAATCAAACACAGACTTATAGTTTTGACTTTGTTTAGCGAATTTCAAAGTTTTTGCGTGTAAATGTTTGATAGTTTGGAAGCGCTAGACGTAAGAAACCCTTTTTTTTTGTGATGCGGTAATGATTCTCAACAGACAGTAAACTTTTTGATGTATGTTTTTTTTGCATTTGTCGTCTCTGAAGTCACAGCAATAGAGCCTTTCTTTGACTTGCTGTTATTTTTAGACTATATATTGAGGTGCACTTGCGGTGTGTGCCAGAGTAAACACATTTGTCAGATGCTCAGAGGACTTCTTCTCGCCCGCTCTACACAAACATGCACATATAAAAGCAAAGCAAAGAATGTGTTGCTCCAGAAGCCCCGATGTAATTTATGTCGCCCTGCAGAGGCGATCCAGCTCCTGCTTTGGGAATCACCTTCCTCCGGGTCCTGCTTTGGGAATCACCTTCCTCCGGGTTAAAAGCTGACATGACTGATATAACAGGTGCTGCAGTGTGGCGAGCAGACGCCGGGGCTGAGTAGAGAAGAAGAAGAAGAAGAAGAAAAAAAAAAAAAGGACATTTAGAAGGTTGATAAAAGAAAGCAGGGAGAGGAAATGGATTAGCAATGGATAGATGGAGTGTGAGAAGAGAAGAGGTGAAGGGGAATTAGAGATGAGAGGAGACGAGAGGGCACTAGAGAGAGGAGAAAAAAAAGAATAGATCATGAATGGAGAGAGGACTGGAACATGAAAAATGGAGAAGATGGATGCTCGGAAACGAGGTGAGGAAAAAGGAGGATAGAAGTCAAAGAAAAAAAGGATTAGGGATAGAGGGATCTATTGAAAGAGAGATGAGATGGGGACAAGGAGAAGAAGATTAAGGTGGAGTGATATGCTTTTATCTTCTAGTGTCTGGAGAGCAGACGGTAATGGTGTGTGTGTGTGTGTGGGGGGGGGGGGGCCTTTATGATTACATGTGTTACTCTGTTTGTGTGTTTCTGAAAGTATGAGTTTGAGTTTGAATGTTTTATTTCCTGGTAACATCTTTTCGTCCGTGTGTGTGTGTGTGTGTGTGTGTGTGTGTGTGTGTGTGTGTGTGTCCACCTGTTTGAGTTTGTGTAGGTTTGTTTGTGTGTGTGTGTGTGTGTGTGTGTGTGTGTGTGTGTGTGTGTGTGTGTGTGGGACGGTGACAGTCTACATGCCGTTCATCATTCCTGGTTGAGTTAGAAAAAAAAGAAGATTCTTCTAAATGTCTGCCCTTTATATCTGCGATCCATCCATCTGCTCCTCTGCAGAAAGAGAAGAGAGGGGGAGGAGAAACGGAGGGATGGATGAATGGGAGGAGAGGAAAGGAGGGAAGGAGGGAGGGAGGGAGGGAGGGAGGGAGGCTTCGGGGGTTGTTGGGTTCATGGATGGAGGGATGGATGGTGGCGGGGAGGCGGGTTGAATACCTAGAGCCGACCAAATTAAAGTAAAAGCAAAGGATGGATGACGACGGGGTGCGGGGTGCATCTGGGAGTCCGGCGAGCGAGGCGTCGAGTGAGCCGGGGAGGAGGGAGAGAGGGGTGAGAGAGGAAGAGTAGGGAGGTAAAACCAAAGAGAGGGGAAGGAAGGAGAACCGGAATGAGAGGCAGAGTCGTGACTGTAGGTTGATTTACGGAGGCTTTCCTTTTAATGAAATTGTTTCAGTGACAGAGCCGGTAAAAGGCCCTTAATGGATTGGCTGGCCTAATGTAATGAAATTACTCCCTCTTTCACTACAGAGAGAGGGGGAAAAAAAGAATAAAAGAGGACATAAGGGAGGAGGGGAGAGGGGGAGGAGGATGGGAGAGGAGAAATGCAATTAATATTTACAGAACTGACAAGCAGGGTGGGCTTTAGAAGCTTCGGCTCGCTCTCTCTCTCCCCTTCGGCGCGTCTACCTCTCTCGTCCCTCTCTCTCCCGGTGGCCAGTGTGCACTGGGCGTGCAGCAGGGGAGGGAGGTGATAGGCTGACGCCAAGGCAGGCCACTCCAACACACCGGTCTCCTCTCTGCCGGTCTCCTTTTCCTCTCCTGCTCTCCTCAGGGCTGGTCATATCGGCGCTGAGGTGAGAGACTTAACCTGAGCTTGTGAGCTGCCGTCTGGACTGGGCATCCCCAGAGAGTGAGTGTGTGTGTGTAGGTGTGTGTGTGTGTGTGTGTGTGTGTGTCTCCTACCTGCCACCTTAAGCCCACTTCCTGGGATACCACCTCACACACACACACACACACACACCCGCACACTCACTCATTCACGCAACCCGTCTTTTGTTAGTCCCTCCCCCAGCTGAGCGGACCTTGCAGACTTGCGCCTGACTCTCTCCCATCTCTCTCTCTCATCTGTGTGTGTGTGTGTGTGTGTGTCTGTCTGTGTGTGTTTGTCTGTGTGCGTGTTTGTGTGCTTGCTGCAGGCAACTGGACAGCAACCACATCAGCTGCATCGAAGATGGAGCTTTCCGAGCGCTGCGCGATCTGGAGATTCTGTAAGTAGAGAAAAACCCCGGTCCTCTCCCTCTCCCTCTCTCCCTCTCTCCCTCTCTCCCTCTCTCTCTCTGGCTCCCCCCGTCTCTCTTCTCCTCCTCTGCCTCCTCCTCTCATCCCGTCTCCCCCCTTCTCCATGTCCTGTCTGTGAAGCAGCGATCTGTCCTGCGCTCTCCTTCTCTTGTTATCATCTGTGTGTTTTCCGTCTCATTCAGTTTCTTCATTCTTTCGTGCTTTTTCGTTTCACGTCTTCCTCTCCTCTCCTTTCCTCTCCTTTCCTCTCCTCTCCTCTCCTCTCCTCTCCTCTCATAAGAGATTCTTTCCCCTTGATCGACTTCTCTCATCTCATCTTTTCTTATCTTTCTCTTCGTACCCATTGATGTGTGCCTTCAATGTAACAAAAGCCTCAAACTTAAACTTGAGAAAATGTAGTTTCTTTACATGTTTCTGTGAATTATCTTTCGTGACACCTCTTTGTATGTGTGTGTGTGTGTGTGTGTGTGTGTGTGTGTGTGTGAGCTGAAGTGCACGTCTAAGTGCTTGTGTGCTTTGCTTGCAAGGATGAAGCGCAGAGTACCTGTTCATTCACCAGTAAAATGTGTTGTCCTTGACTTACAATACACTGATTCACGCACACACACACACACACACACACACACACACACACACACGCACACACACACACACACACACACACACACACACACTGATTGAGGAATATAGTGCATCTGCCACCTGCTGTGGTTTGCGCTTCCTCTGCACCATGTGTGTCAGTGCGTGTAGATGATTCCCTCTGCATATGGGAATGGGAATACATTCATGCGTATTTGCTTCCAGCTGTGTCTGTGATTAAGTGTGTGTATGTGCGTGACTGTGTGCAAATGTGTGTGTGTGTGTGTGTGTGTGTGTGTGTGTGTGTGTGTGTGTGTGTGTGCGATCCGTCCACATTTTGTAGAGCTGCTCATTTGTCACTACGCTCAGATGTGTGTGACTGGCGACTGTGGAATGCGATGTTGTGTCGGGAAAGGTGTGTACACGAGTGTGTGTGTGTGTGTGTGTGTGTGTGTGTGTGTGTGTGTGTGTGTGTGTGTGTGTGCGCTCTCACACAGAAGCAGATGCTGTGCTTCATTGTGGGTTTGTGCATCTGAACCACATCCTTAGCTCCAGTTCATTTTAATCAATGCATACATTTCCCTTATGTGCGCTAAAATATGCAAGGGTGCATTCTCACGTCTTCATTTGATGAAACACTGAGCCGGATAGAAAGTTAACAAATCGGGATCTTTCTTCTTCTTGGTTTACGTGTCTGTAGCGTTGTCGGCGACGCGTTTCCGTATTCTGCTGTGCGGTGCCGAGAGGTGAAAGGATTAGTGGCGTTAGTTGCTGAATAGGTTTATTAGAGGGTAAAACTGTATAGCAAATAAGGCAGAGACAAAGAGAAAAGAAAGAGCGGCCCGCAGACAAAGAAAGACAAAGGCAGTAGAAGAGGGAGACGAGAGGACGAGATGATCGGAGGGAATGAGATCAGAAAAAGAGCAGGAGGCTGACGGCGCCGACCTCGAGCTCGTCTGTCCCTCGTTACCCGGCGCAGAGTTAGAACGTTTGATCAAGTGGATGTGGTCTTCAGAGAGAGACCCCCAAGAACACACTCGTGAGTCTCATAACGCAGCGCTCAAGTTCAACATTTGAGCAGGAACATGCCGTTATTGATCCTCGTGGGTTTTTGCAGATATTGTAGACAGTTGTGTTTATTTTCCAGCCCGATAATGAAGACTCTAATTGAGGTGATGTGTCTGCCTCCCAACATTGTGGGAGGCAGATTATTAAAACCAGAGACCATTATGTAAAATGAGTCAAAGCTGTGCTAAAGTACACGAGATAAATGATCTGTCAGCACTAAAATCAATTGGTTACATGTGTTCTGCAACCGTGTCCAATGGCAAAACACAAAAAGCCTCAATAATTCATTATTAGAACAGGTTTTTTTCTTCTTCTTGGAATCACTCAAGGACCAGGTTTTTTTTTTTTTTTGTTGGTCATAATTATATACGGTACAACCCAGGGACTTGTAATGTAAAACGCTCAGTGAGACTCCCATCGGCCTCACCATGATGGGGATCCTGTGAGTGTGGATGGTGCAGCCTGGTGCTGCCTAATGTGTTCCCATAAATGATTAAAGAGGGCAGCAAACATTGGGGAAAGGGTTCGATACGGGCGGCAGCTTCCACCGTGGACCACATCCACACCGAGTGCCATGCTTTTTAAATGTTGTGCATCAAGAGAAGATTGCAGATATTCCTGCAGCGGACGGATTATTGTGTCATCTTTCATCAGAGCTGTTATTTCTACCTTTTCGGCTTCAGCAAAGTTATCTTTTTTTTCTTCTTTTTTTTTTGATTTCCCTGCCTCACTTCTTTGCTCAGCGCACAATGGATGTGATAGTAGGGGGGGAGGGGTGGGGGGCAGTGCCAGATACAACATATTAGCAATTCATAAGTCTCTGACAGCTGAGTGCTCGGCAGGATTTACAATTCACTGTAAATACGCAGCCGATCCCATTCACAGCAGACAGCATGACAGCACACAGTATATTCACTGAATGTGACGTTTTAATAAAGGCAGGTGTGTGTGTGTGTGTGTGTGTGTGTGTGTGTGTGTGTGTATGTATATGAAGAAATCACTGTGTGTGTGTGTGTGTGTGTGTGTGTGTGTGTGTGTGTGTGTGTGTGGGGCTCTCACTTCTGTTGTTCAAAGTGATCTTTTGAGCTCTTCCTGCTGCATGTCTTGATATCAGGCTGTTAGAAGGTTAGAAGCGTTTTAATGATTAGAAGAATAAACACGTTGAAGGGTAATAGGAGACATTTTTTAATGGACTAAAACATAAGCAGCTATTAGAGATTATTTAATCTGATGCTGCACAGAAATATCAATAGTCCATCAAGATAGATATTGTTGCTTATCGTGACTGCCTCACTGTGAATACATTAAAAAATGAAAGCCTTGATAATATGGAATGTGTTTCATTCATTGATAATTAAAACCTATAGTGACATCATCTCAGAAGCTGACCTTTAAAGGATTAAAATTCTGAAAATGAATTAATATTTGGCAGTTAAAACAATTAAATCGGTCAAAGTGGAAAATAATATTGATATTGAATATTTTTTTAGACAATTTGACTAGAGGACGTGTTCGTCCTCAAAGGTACCAAGAGGGAGGTTTTTTTTCTAAATTTGAGCAAAAAATAGCAATGCACCAAAATCAATGTTACTAATCATTGACATGTGGAAACACATTAATATTAATAGACAGTTGGGGCTTTGTAGTTTTTTTACTGGACGCCATGTTGGTTTGTAGTCCCTGTTGAATCCATGGAGATGGACTGTATCAGCCCTCATGGTTTCACTCTGTAACATCTTTAAGGGACCACAGTCTACTAGAGACAACCAGAGTCTACTAGAGACCATCAGAGTCTACTAGAGACCATCCGAGTCTACTAGAGACCACCACAGTCTTCTACAGACCACCAGAGTCTACTATAGACCATCAGAGTCTACTAGAGACCACCAGTCTTCTACATGGATAGAAGTCAGGGCCGTCCAGGACCTCCCCCTTGGAGGTATATATGTGTGTGTGTGTGTGTGTGTGTGTGTGTGTGTGTGTGTGTGTGTGTGTGTGTGTGTGCAAAGGGCATGAATGACAGTAAGCAATTCTGCCGCTGGTCTGATCTTCATTTCAAGCATCTTAACACACACACACACACACACACACACACAATCATGTGTGCATTTGTATAGTATGTATGTATACACACACACACACACACACACACACACACACACACACACACACACACACACAGCCCCATCTGTTCTGTTCCCCGGGTTCATTTTGTGACCGTAGTACAAAATGGGATGATAGAGATACCAGTGATTGGAGGTCATGTGACTGCACCATCAGGTAGGTGTGTGTGTGTGTGTGTGTGTGTGTGTGTGTGTGTGTGACATTGTGCTCTTGTGTTGCCATCCTTGTGAGGACCAGTTTGTGCTTTAGACCTTTAGTTGTGAGAACATTTTGACCGTCGCTGTTCGCTGGTTAAACCTTTGTTTCAGGGTTTAGGTTAAGGTTAGGGTTGAAGCGATCAGTTCATTCATGCGTTAGTCAATCAGTAGTTGAGTCTCTTTGCAGCGATGTCAAACAGCCCGGCCATTTCCTGCTTCTCTCTGTTTGATATCATTGCAAGTAGAATATATTTGGGGTTCTGACTGTTGGTGAAACAAAACAAACGATTTAAAGATTTTATAGACGATTAATCGGTTAATTGAAAGAATAATCAACAAGTGAATTTATAGTGAAAGTATTTGTAAATTGGAGGGTAATGTCTGGGATTAGGCATGTACTTGTGAGGGGGGGGGGGGGGGGGTAGTCTATAAGGGCTAGACAATGACAATGTATTACGTCAATGCAGGTCCTCACAAGTATAAAAGTCCAAATGTGTGTGCATGCATATGTGTGTTTCACTCTGGCTGGATATGCTTGCATCAGCATGTGTGTGTGTGTGTGTGTGTGTGTGTGTGTGTGTGTGTGTGTGTGTGTGTCTGCCATCATCCGTGTGTGTGTGTGTAGGTCTATCCATGTGCTTGTGTGTGTGTGTGTGTGTGTGTGTGTGTGTGTGTGTGTGTGTGCCTTTTATTCATGTGTGTTTTTTTTACGAACATTGTCACAGTCACACACTTGGCCAAACGTGTCCGGTCAATGCTCGATGGCGCTTTAAGACGATGCTAGCTGCAAAAGACGTCCGTCTCCATGTGTCTGAATGTCCTTTTCTATATTCCAATGTGAGCGTTCTTTATTCACTATTGTATAAGAGACTCTATGTGTAGGCTGCAAGGCAAGTTGCATGTGTGTTTCAGCCATTTGTGTTAATTTAGTGTGCTAATTGAAAGAAGCACTCTGCTGTGTGTGTGTGTGTGTGTGTGTGTGTGTGTGTGTGTGTGTGTGTGTGTGTGCGCGCGCCACTAACGAATCTCCACATTAATTAATCTAGTCATTTTTAATTAGCCGCTGCTTCTTGCTAGACTAGGCTTTATCTCGGCTGCATAATATGTTTCACAGGAGCCGCGTTGACGAGTCAAAGCTGAATATTTGGGCGTCGAGCTCATTTAAAAAAATGCTAAATGGATTTTAGTTTGTTAGTTTCATTCGTCTTGTTATAATTGTTTATTAAATTAGACACGTTCAAATTGCGAGGCGTTCGAAGGGATTGGATTTATTAAATGTTCGACGCGTCACAAAACGAAACGAAATGCGTCTAAAATGACGATATCGTTTATCTTTGTTCCGCATTAAAAACAGGAATGAATTGTTGCCACATGTCTGTTCTGCAGCTCCTTAGAGATGTATAGAGCGCTTTCACACACACACACACACACACACACACACACACACACACACACACACACATATTCCAAAGTATCACTCAGCGATGTGTGACATCACATCTATACCAGTCACACCTAAAGGTTGGGCTGTTTTGAACCGCCGTTAAGTTTTATGTTCCGCTTCGGCGGGAGAGTTTCGCTTCCCAAATAGGTTTAGGGAGAAAGACGAAAAATGACTAAAGACGCTTTTACATTCACCGTTTCCTTTGATACCCACTCCCTTTACTCGCATGTCCTTAGATAGTCTCTCTCTCTCTCTCTCTGCTTCCTCTTCTCTCTCTTTCATGGCTGCCAGGATGAAAGTGGAGGATCGGTGTTATAAAAGCAAGGCGGTGCGGGGCTATGATTTATTTAGACCCGAAAGGACTGCGGTTACAATCCTTTCCTCTCCTTTTTTTTTTTTTGCCAGCAGAGGCAAGAGACAGGGGAGATTTGGGGGAGGTGGAGGGTTTTCACGAAAAGGAAGAAGGAAGGATTTTAGGGGAGTGAAAGAAAGGAAGGAGTGTGGGATCGCAGTTGTAAAAGCAGCCAGTTTCCTGGCCATCATTTATTTATCTGCTGTTGGACCTGAGGAGAGGTAGAAACAGGAAAGGATGAGAGACAGATGAATCAGAAGATAGAGAGATGTGGGTGGAGAAAGGGAGAGGAAGATGGGAGCGAGAGACAGACACATTAAACAGATGCAAGATCAGACAAATCTGAACACCAGATGAGACAAAAAGATGCTAAAACAAGAGAGATGAGAGACACGTAGGACACAAAGGTGTGGAGGACATCAAAAAGACAAAAAAAAAAGAGAGAGAGTTGATAAAGGAGACAGGAAAGCAGTAAGTAACACTGCTGTGGCATTAGAAACCAGTGTGTGAGACCAGCGTTACAAAATAGATTGAAAAGATCAGAGGGAGGAGAGCAGGGAGGCATTAAATATTGATGGAACAAATGTCTGACTGACTGACTCAATTTGGCTCGTTGTTGTTTCCAGACCACCAAGGCTGCCAGATAGACTCAGAACAGTGTTTCTCAAAGTAAGGACGCAGACCCCGACCGGGGCCGCTGATGCGTTTCGTCGATGATATGACCTTATTAGATTAGATGAACGTCGATTGATGTTTTGTTATAGGTTTTAAGAGCTAAGAGGTTCTTCTCATGTTTCTGATGTTGTATCTTTGATGTTCTGCACATTTCTTATACATCCGGGTTTTTATTTAGTCACGGATGAATGAGCAGAATCTCAAACATGAATTGCCTTCAATGCATAAATAAACAGCCTTTGAAAAGAGACATTATTGTGTTCAACAGTCACCTGTCAGTCATGAAGTCTCATTCTGTTTCCATGAATGTTATAAACTCTTGTGGCTTTGAGTCCAACTTTTTTTTTCCCGCTCCCCTCTGCCTCTTTAATATCCGTCCGGTGTTTTTCCTCCGGCCTGTAATGAAGATAAACGCCACTACTACCATGGGCAAAAATTAAAGAAGGAAATTAGCATGCTCTGGTGATTTTAGGCAAGCTTCCATTTGCATGAAGATTAGAGGAGTTAGTCTGGGAAGTTGCCAGTCAATTTTTGAAAGTAACTTTTTTGGCTTGTCCGCAAGGGCTTTTGTGCTAACATAACATTACCTCGCCAGGAGTCGCTTTTCGTGACCACAATAATGAATTAAACGTTTTTTATTTTTACTAAAATGCTGCTCTCCAATAGGAAACAGAGTTACGGTTTTCGTTAAAAAAAGCAGAGAAACAGGCAGGCGATATGAGGCTCCGACGGTCAGAGAGTGTTTCATGCACAGCAGAGATTAAAGACTTTAAAACACGGTGAAGTTCACATTTCATCGTTTTTGAAACCGAAGCCACTGCAGCGTATGCATGAATAATTGACGAAAAAAACAATGTAGCAGACATTTGTTTTTTTTACTTTTGTGGATGTCAATTTCAAACCCTGTTGCGTAATTAAAAGCCAAAGACTGTGTGGGAAAATGAAGACGCATCGTCTCTTAACACCGAGCGTCGGGGGTGCCGTTTAGCAGAGCCTCTGTTCTGCTGGGCGGTCCGGTTGGAACAGTCCAGCGTCTCTTAGACTTACATTCATACCGGATGATTCCGCAGCACACACTTTATGTTCACGCCAAAGTTTAGTGCCAGCGCAGGAATTAGTGCGCCCTTTATGTTTCGAGGTAAGTCAGGCTGCCGGAGGTTATTTTAATTTTATGGTTATTTGTATCGGGACAAGTATGTAACATAAACCAATGCCACACACCGTGGCATTTACAGCCTAATAATTTGCAATATCCGTCCTTAAAGCAGATGGGCCTTTAAATTACATTCAACTCATCAATAAATACAGGAGAGAGAGCACAATTCACAAACTCAACAATAGGTACGTTAAAAACACAAAAGTCAGAGCCTAACGAGAAAACACAGACAAAACAATACAAGAGACAAACTAATACATTAAAGCGCCAGAAGATAAGAAGCATTACATCATGTATGACTACATGACTGATGATTCCAGTCTGAGTTTAGACTGATCCCAGTCAGGATCCAGTTTAGTTTAGACTGATCCCAGTCAGGATCCAGTTTAGTTTAGACTGATCCCAGTCAGGATCTAGTTTAGTTTAGACTGATCCCAGTCAGGATCCAGTTTAGTTTAGAATGATCCCAGTCAGGATCCAGTTTAGTTTAGAATGATCCCAGTCAGGATCCAGTTTAGTTTAGACTGATCCCAGTCAGGATCCAGTTTAGTTTAGACTGATCCCAGTCAGGATCCAGTTTAGTTTAGAATGATCCCAGTCAGGATCCAGTTTAGTTTAGAATGATCCCAGTCAGGATCCAGTTTGAGTTTAGAATGAAATTTAAACAAATATAGCAAAAAATGTTTTTGAAGAAGATTACCGCCCTTAGCTGCAAAGTTAACAAAAGTGTGTGTTTATGGTAAAAAATGCAAAAAAAACCCAGTGAAAAATAAATAACCTTTTAAACAAAACTCCAAAAGTATAGAAGCTCACAGCTCCTCTTACAACAAGCAGAGCCTTTCAAAAGTGCCAACGAGTCAGGCTGCTAAAGCCAGTGGTGTTCTTAGTTTCACCAGACGAGTCATTGACATTCCCCCGCTGCGTTCTGTGATGCTCTGCCAGAAATTAGTAGCATTGATTACGTTAGATGAAAACAGCTGTCGCTTCAAAGGTGATCACACTGAAGGGCCCGAACCAGAGTCCTTTAAAGAGTACGAGATCTGCTCTCTGTCGTCAGACACAGAGCCACGCCCCACTCGTCATTCTTTCACTCACAATCATGAACACATTGCGTGCCGGGGTGGCCTTATTATATTTGTCATTAAACACCTATCAGAGTCAATTAGAGCCACACAATAATTCTAAACAAGTGATTTTGCCAATGGTGAATGTTGTTGACGCGACGGTGAGTCTCATTGTGTCCATTGTTACCCCTAAACAAAAAGATTCATCTTGATTACTCGACAGTCCTTTTCATCTCAACACAAGCGTTTGGAGGCTTCGTATTGGTGCGGCTGAAGTTTATGAACTCCTTTTGTAAATTTGGATCTTGACTTCACGCGCTGATTATTGAAAAACAACAAATACAGCATCTGTGCATCACAAAAGGTCAGACCCTGCCCAAAGCTGCATGTCCCGAACAGTTTAGATCCAATAAAGATATTAAGGGGATTTGTCAGACGACGTCCTATTGATGCGTGATTGAGAAAAGAGCTCTAATTACTAAAGAAAATGAAAACAAAAGGTTTTCCTACAAATGTTTCCATCTTGAGTTTTGATGGTCAAAGCCGCGGTGCCGCCACAAACGCGTGGAGTGAAACTGGAAGAAGACTTTGCTCCGATGCACAACTTAGAAGAAAACCACGACCATTAAACCCAACAACCCCACAGTCGTCTTCCCTCTTAATACTTTGATTTTTTTTTGAAAGCCTTTGATGGTCAAAGCTGTATGTGCTCAAACTTGTAAGGCCAATAAACACAGCAGAAGTGGAAATGTAATTATGTGATATACACAGTTTTTAGAGCTGGCAGAGGAGCCGCTCCATCCACTTTGTCGTTTTTGATTCCCGACAATTCCTCGGCTTTGCAATCACGTCAGTGCAGATGGTCGGCATTCCTCCTGTAGCGACTAATGACTGTGTGCCAGCGTGAGTGAAGCACTTTTTACTCCGTGAGAGCGGATCTAATGCTGAGTGCCAGCGTTGAGATCAGGCCAGCGTTCCTCTGCCATACCCTGAAGTCTTTCCGCATATCGCTATTGTCCATTCGAGGAAAAACTGCTTTTATCCCCAAAATGTGAGGTTAGAATTTGAAGTTAAACGGCTCGTGCATTGTTTATATGCCGTGTATTATTTATTCTGTTTGTTTATGTTTTTTTGATTACATCAAAGCTTCTTTCTGAGATCACAAGAGATCGGATGGGTATTTTTAAATCTTTTATTTTCAAAAATAGATCCATTTCAACATTTTTGACGAATGCATTTTTCCTTTAAATGCACTATTAACTTGTATATACACAACTCAAAAGAAGTTAAATCAGGATCAAAGTCACAAAATAACACTTTAAAGCTGCACAAAACCAAATATATAAACCACCCAATGAAACACAAAGCTGAAACTAAATCATGAACCCAAACAAAAAACTATCAAATAAAACTACGGAGAGAAAAATCATAATTCAAACATCATAATGACACAAAAAAGTAAAGAAGAGAAACACTGTGAACATGAGAGAACATGTGTGCTTATTTAAATCCCAAAACATAAGAAAAGAAAAAGATTCTGCAGACCAGAGTAAAGACGGGGCGGTTTGCCCGTAAGCCATTACAGCTTTGTCTATCTTAATTAAGTACAATGGTACATTCAGTGTGGTCTAGGGATTTGAACCGCCAACCTGTGAGCTAATTTCTGCAACCTTTAGCTTCCAATTACGTCTTCGATTGAACATTTAGTCAAAAAATCGTACCCTAGAGCTTATTTTCTTGATTTATTATTCTCCGGCTGCGTTTTGCAGCGGGGCGGTCTTCTGATGATTTGCATTCACAAGGGCAAACCAATCACCGCTAATGCCCTGCAATGTCTCAATCAATAATATATAATCTATTTTAAAACACTTACCGCACAGCTAACGCCTGATTTGGAATTCCACTGTGTTTTAGCAAGTGTGTCTGCGTGTCTTTGAATGAGTTAATCCAGTTAGCGCATGTGTCTGCCAGGCCACATCAGAATAAATGATGGGTCCCCGTGTGATGATGAATGGTAATTTAGATTTAACATAACTGGACTAACGAGCGCGCTAATGACTCCAAAGCTAGCCTGGACAGCTCTCACTCGACGGGCTCTCGCCTTGCATCCCAATGAGCTGGGGAAAGGGCACCCATACACACACACACACACACACACACACACACACACACACACACACACATAGTGGAAAAACATGCTGGAGTGTTTTAATAAATGCACGCAATCATAAATTCATAAATGGTTCTGGCAGGGAAGCACACACGTCCACAGCCACGTGTGGTCCGGTGTGTGTGTGTGTGTGTGTGTGTGTGTGTGTGTGTGTGTGTGTGCGTGTTTCTGAGGACTCTGTGAGTGGTGGAGAGCAGCGACGTCAGGCTAATACGAAGCTGATTAATTAATAATTATTCATGGGCCGTACTTCAACCGGTTGAATTACACGCAGGGGGGGGGGGGGTTCGTTCGCTGATCTCTCGACTCAAGTTTTTTTTTTTTTTTTTTTCCTCCTCCGCCGACAACGAAGATTAATGAAAATAGACGAGAAGTACTTGATCATTTTCAGATAAAAATAGAATTAATCGCGTTCATTTTTCAAAAGGGCCTCTTTCTGAGTCTTACAAATCTAAAGAGGGGGCGTTTTCAGTGATGTGAAATATTTCTCAAGGTAATGGGGGATGTGTGCCCCGAATTCTGCTGCAAAGTCACGGCACTCTTTGGAACTTTACAACTAAGAGAAACACACAGTTCACGGTTTCCTACGGCAACTTCATCAGGTCTTGGTTGAGTGACAGGTCTAAATAAGGGGTGTGACTGCACGGCCGTATTTGCACACTTACCATTATGGATTTCTAAAGCCACTTATTGCCTTTATGTATGTGCAGGCTGCATGCCGTCGATACCGCGAGAAATCAGGTAATCTCTACCTGTTCAGAGCCGGAAGAATCCAATATGTGTCCATCAGCATTCGGCTTCCTATGGAGCCAAAAAGCTTAATTCCTACATGGTCGCTGATTTTAAGTTAGTCTAGGACACGAGTTTCAGTTTCATAGCGAGCAAGTGCCGAGCATCGTCGGTAACTGAAATGAAGGCGAAGCTCAAAAAGAAAGACGGAGCGGCGTCTGAGAGTGCGTGGCCATGTTTGATTCCCTGCTGCAGGACGGTCTGCCTTGCTGCTGATGCCACAGAAAAAAAAATGACAACGCGGAGGGAGTGAGCGTGAAAGACGGCGAGAGTGCATGAGGAGCGGGTCACGTGTCACCGCAACAACGTCCGCTGAACTGAAATGAATTCCATTTTTTTTGCAGAAAGTGAAACTATGACAGGAACTCAAGAGTGTGACAAAGAGAGACAGATGGCAAGATGGTTAGAGAAGTAAGAGAGAGAATAGAGAACTCACACCGCCATTACATGACATGGCCCCGACACACACACACACACACACACACACACACACACCAGGGTTGGTCTGAGAAGCACTCTAAAGAGCAGCGGACTGCATATTTTATGACCGCTTTTCTCCATGTAGCAAAGCTTTCTGGATGTGGATGTACCACCGAGAGAAGGAGAGGGTGAGGAAAAGAGAGAGTAAGACTGAGAGGAGTGAACTGTGTGTGTGTGTGTGTGTGTGTGTGCGTGTAGCCGAGGGCTTTCGGCCAACCAGCGACTGTCATAATTCATAAGGGGAGACAGACAGAGTCGCTCCGTGCACCGTAACTCCACAAGGTGACTTTCACTGAAACACACTTTTTTCCACGACTTTCTTTAGACCTTTTTTCAGGACATTTTTCACCTGCAAGATTTTCTTCTCTCTCTCTCTCTCTCGCTCTCTCGCTCTCTCTCTGTATCTCCGTTATGCTCCTCCTTTCTTACCACTTTGCCTCCTCTCCCATCGTTCTTGTATGTTTCCCCTTCATCATTTCGTGCCTCCCTTCATTCTTGCAGTGGCACAACAAACTCCACTGTTTCAGGTAATTCAGCGTCTACTTTGGACCAGCAAGAGTTTGACTAGACCGAGATAGTTCAGTGATCGTCCAACCAAGCAGCGAGACCAGAACAACTTTTTTTTTTTAAACATCTAGAGGGCAGCGAGAAAATACAGAATGAAGCGTACCAAGCTTGTAAGCTGGAGGCATGAATTGTATTTCCACCCACTGAGCTGTTGACCTCTCAGCCTCACGCCAACTTTTTAAACCAGAACCTACATTGCTGCAAGTTTTACAAATACTCTTTCAAAAAGAAAACGTGGATGAGTGTTGGTGTTATTTTTTTTAAAAGGGTTACATCAGTATTTCTCAACCTCTTTGCCCATGTTTGTATGTGCTGGTGACTAATGGGCACATCAATTTTTGAAATTAGTCCAATATCGAGCGAGAAGGCTGCAGACTGCAGTCGCTTAACGGCTGCAGTGCGATCGCTCGAGGCTATTCCTCGCCATCAACGAACGTTCGCTGAAGGTGTTCGCTTTTGCAACTGACACGCTCAGACTGTAAGTGAAGACATTATGGAAGGAAGCCGAGAAAAACACTTGTATTACCTTCGCCTTGATCTGTGTGTTGTCGTGTCTAAGACTTGTCTTGCAAGGAGAAGTCTCATTCATCTACATTGTCAAGATCATCTAAATATTTCAGCCATGACACTGAAAGTATTTTTTTAGCAAACGCTACAAGCTACACTTTCTGTACTCCGACACAACAACACTCCTCTCTCCGACTGTCACTCGCGTTTCCAGCCGTTGTCTTCCGGCAACAAGTCACATGACAAAATATCGAGCGGCGAAAGGTAAGACGTTTTTTATATTTCTCTTTTTCTTTCCGTGATGTCGTCAGACACTCTGAGCGTGTCAGTGCACTTTTAGTAGACGTACCGTACGTTGACACGGTGAGGAATCGCCCAGAAGACATTGCGGTTCTCCCTCAATACCGGACAATTTAAAAAGCTGTTGTGTCCATTAGTCACTTAGACACAACAGTATGAAATAGAGGGTTGAAAAATAACGGAGTTACCCTTTAATGTTTTTTTCCACTGTTAAAAGGAAATCATCCAACACACACACACAGCATTTCTGCCAAAAGACATTGCTGACGTGCCATAAGAGAATGATGCATCCTGGGAGAGCTCATCTATTATTTCAATACGAATCAAATACGAGAGAAAAAGATATATAATATTAATTTGAAGTTATATAAATCATGTCATACTTTTCAATATTTCAGTCATTCAATTTTTATTTAACATGAATCGACAGAATGGAAGTTAAAACAAAGCCAGTCCTCCAATCCAGCAAACGAGATGCTGTTGCTCCATCTGAAATATATATATATATATATATATATATATATATATATATATATATATATATGCTGTAAAGTATCTGTTGTGTTCTGCTATTGTGACTAAATACAAAAGAGCTTGTCCAAATAGTAATTACAGTATGGTGCAATACCCTGGCTTTGTGTGTGTGTGTGTGTGTGTGTGTGTGTGTGTGTGTGTGTGTGTACATGCAGCCCGTTGGCCTTAAGTGTAATCTGAACTTAACAGTATGGTCACATACAGTGATTGTTTGTGCCACTCTACTGGCACAACTGTCAATATTTAACAAGGGTTAGTGTGTGTGTGTGTGTGTGTGTGTGTGTGTGTGTGTGTCCGTTGCTAGGCCCACATGTCAGAAAGCCCCGGTGCAGTTGGTGTGTGTCCAGCGTCAGCCGCCACCCCCCCCGGTAACGATTGCATTTCTGCAGTCTTGTCCCGCCTCCAGATCTGTCTTGTATCCCTGACGAGTGGGCGCCGGATCGAAGCCCCTGGAACGAACCTCGCTTCAACCTAAAGTGTAGTCATACAAAAGGGTGTGTGTGTGTGTGTGTGTGTGTGTTTGAGCACGGAGGGGTCAGAAAAGAACAGAGCAGTGCAGCTTTCTGCTGTTCAGTGATTTTGGTTTGGCCGGCCTTTTGGCTTTCGGTTTGAGTCAGCAGGCTCAGCAGAGCCATCACACCCTGGCAGGGACACAGGGTCTGACCTGACCTGAGCGAGAAGAAAGAGAAGGAGAGGGACGAGGTTGTGTGGGAAAGAGGGGGGGGGTCAGCAGTGAGCAGAAGAAATTAAACGTTTATGAATATCTGTATGAGATTTTGCATGGAGGGGGGCTGAGAGGGATGGGGGAGGGGGAAGTGAGCCAAGAGAGACTGGCTGGGATAAGTGTGTAAGGTAACCACTCTCTTAAAAATAACGACAGTGGTTAAAGACGTATTTGTTTGGGTTTTTGAGACAATAATCCAGGAAGAGAACAGGCTGGATAAGAGGAAGAGAGAGAGAGAGAGAGAGAGAGAGAGAGAGAGAGAGAGAGAGGTGGAAGCCGGGTCTGAAAATGAGATAAAGAGAAACTGCGACAGCTTACTGTTTCCATTGGAATAATGATGGTGGTTTTATAATGCGCTTTAGAGTTTGTTGGTCTGGAGAGAGACACCGAGAAAAGGTCAGAGGGGTTGGAGGGGGGGGAAATGAAAACATGGAAATGAGGGAGAGAGAGAGAGATAAAAGAGGTGGAGGAAAAAGGAGGTGGAGGTGATAAACAAGGTAGAGACTGTCAGTCAAGAGAGACGAAGAGCAGAGGAGGGAGGTGAGAGTGGAGACAGAGTGGAACACTGCCATCAGAGGAGCACATCACCGGCTATTGCTAATTCTTTCAGTTCATCTGCTGATCGTAGGTGTGATGTTCTGCAGGCGTATCTTTGATGTCGTGTCTCTCTATCATGATGCAGCTCTACACAGTCGTGTGCTGTCGTTATGCTTTAATTTAGCTCAGAGTTGTGTCAAGTAAACATGTTCAAAAGTCAGAAGTAATTTAAATGTCCTTGGAGTATCTACAAAAGTGTTAACAGACCTGCTGGTAGCGCTTTCAGTCAGCGTGTAGAGGACGCCTCACACGGAGGAGGAGGGGGGGAGGAGGGGGGGGGGGGGGGGTGTTACAAAGAGCTTAAATGCAGAGGTGGGAATAGCGTCAGATATCGAAAGAGCTCGGTGCCAGCAGTCTGACCCACTCACAATTAATCACATCCCACTGGGTGGCAGGACAGGAAAGAGGAGGAGAGATGGTGATGGGGGAGAGGAGAGAGAGATAGGGAGGGAGGGAGAGAGAGAGAGAGGGAGAGGAAGGGAGGGAGAGAGAGAGGGAGGCGATTTAAGGTGGAAATCAAGCCGGGCTGTGAGACAATCGAGAAAAGATGATAGGCGAGCAAAAGAAAGGAGGAGGAGGCAATCTGCGATGTAATTTGTTCCCGTTTAAGGTGTAATGGTCTCATCAGTGGATTTTTATGTGCATCTCTCTTTGTGCCTCGTCCTCCTCTCCCGTGTTATTAGTCTCTTTCTCTCTCGCCTCTCCCTCGCTCCTCCATGTCTCGCTTGCAGATTTCATTTTGGAAACCCACAAAGCATTTGTATTCCGTCGGAATACAAGGGTGACATATGAAATGTAAGAAAGCAAAAGCCTGGTATTGTGTTCCCACACACACACACACACACACACACACACACACACACACACAGCCTTCTGCCAAACCACATGGATTTGTCCAATGATAATCATCCTGTATTCCTGTTTGCTCAGTGTCAGCTAATTAGATTAAAATCAACATCATCAGATTGTGGTTTTTTTAGGGACAGCTTTAGTAACTTTACTCCACATTCTCCACATCATTTACGCCCCACTTCAAAGAGCCTTGATTTCTCTCAAGGATACCTCCGTAGTTCAGATCCAGATCATGTTTTTGATCTGTTATATATATATATATATATATATATATATATATATATATATATATATATATATATATATATATATATGTATATATATCTTGGCACTTTATTGGACAAAGTTCCCTCCTTTGTCCATCAGGCAGTCTGCAAGGCTCGCTGGGCTCGGCACCTACATGGTCTCAGTGAGGAATAATGCAAACATGCATTATTCAGTCGTTGAAGCGCCATTACAGAAACCTTTTCTTGCCTCCCGTTTGTGCGGTCATATTTCCAGCAGACGGCGTTTTAAAATGTCATCGTTTCGCTCGTAATGTTGTCTGTTTCTTTTGAGAGGAAATAATGTCACTGTTTGCTCGCTCTGTCATGGATGTAATTTGACTTAAAATGCAGCAAATCTGCCAAAAGATTTGGTTTGAAAATACCTCGACTACTAATTGTATGAACTCCCCCCCCCCCCCCCCCCTTCCCGAGTGCTTTTTTTTTCGGTTTAGGTTGTAAACAGTAGAGCTTTCCCAGGGTGGTTACCAACAGCAACACTCTGGAAATGTCAATTTTCTCAGAGATGAGAGGAGTAAATTGCGCGACTTTGGTTGTGCACACACTCAAGACTTCATTAAACTAGCTTGTTCGTGCACTCACACTCGCCTACACACACACACACACACACACACACACACACATATATGTTTGCAACAGCACAATTGCACACACACACACACACACACACACACACACACACACAAACACTTATGCATACTCGATGTAATACCAGGCTGCCAGGGTAAAGCAGCAAAGCAGGCATTAAACCCCGTGGGAAAGTTCAAATATGAGGCAATTCGAGCACTAAAAGCCCTTAACTCTTACACCTAAAGACCCTTAAATCCTCTTTGTGGACCTCGTGGACCTTTAGAGTTCTGTGTCAAAGTCAACAGGGTCACAAATCACTTCAACTTACCAGCTGAAAACTCCTGATCCAAAGAGACGCACACTGAATGAAGGAGAGCGGCATTCATTTGCAAATCCCGCTCTTTCTCTGTTTCTCTGTGTCTCGTAGCTTCAGCATCCTCACACATACACACACACACACACACACACACACACACACACACACACACACACACACACACACACACACACACACACAGACATATATACAAACGCACACACCCACACTTGCTTATACAGAAGCACATTTACCTTCAGATCCACCTATAGACAGATAGACAGACACCTCCCCTCCCCCGTGTCTCTCTCTCTCTCTCTCTCTCTCTCTCTCTCTCTCTCTCTCTCTCGTGTGGTGAAGGGGTGTACAGGAAGAATGAAGAGGTTAAATGATCATGTGACCCGTTTGACTGAAAGAGTGAGCTGCTCTCTTTCTCCACAGTGAACGAGTAAATGGTGCTTGTGGAGGGGGGGTTAAATAAATGAGCGATTGAATGAGTGAAGTGTGTTTTCCCCTTTTGCCTCCTAAAGCTGCAATGAGGCCTCGGGGACGACGCCGAGGGCTCTTCACACAACTCTGAAAGAGTCTTTTCGATATAGTTGGCCCCTTTTTCAGCGTCTGTGTGGGAAAGCTCTGCGAGAAATTCATTCCTGTTCTCATCTCACGTCAAAGCAAAATAAGCGTAACACATTCCACATAACTCCGGAAAAAAACCCTGCTGTTTTGAAATCATATTTGGATGCTGATGAACCATGAAGAGTGAAGCAACAATAGAGAGCTGAGAAGAGATCACTCTCTTTACAGTTAATACTGGTCAGCAGCTGGTTAGCTTAGCTTAGCTTAGCACAAACACTGGAAACAGCTAGCCTGGCTCAGTCAAAAGGTAACTGTGTCTTGTTTTTTTTTAATGTGGACAGAAAACAGAGTCCAAGACTTCATGAGGTTACTTCACGCCATCACCCCCTGTACATGCTTTGTGCTAAGCTAAGCTAACAGGCCGCTGGATGTAGCTCCATACTATATTCGCTATATTGACGTCAGAGTCGCTGCTCTGTGATCCAATTTATACCTGCGATAACCTGTCCGCCGCTGGCCCCATTTCAATCTTTCTAATCAATATGTTTTCCAGTCACACTACTGGAATTGCAATTTCGATCCGGAAGATCCTAAACAAGATTTAGGAAACGGGCTTGTCAGCTTGATTTAACCTGATAACATTGATAATAGCATAACCTCTGCGCTTCATTTAAAGCAGGCTTTACATAATGATGTATTGAATGCAGGAGGTCTTGAATTTCCCCTTGTGAACGTTACTTACGATCCACATAATAACCATGAAGGACAATCACTTCCTTCACATTCAATTCAAGGCATTTTTTCTTCTATACTTTTTCCCTTTCACTCCATATTATCCCACACACGATTTCCCACAATACCCTTAAAGGGGGCATGAACTGTTCATGTTCGTAGGCAGTGTAAAAAGATGGCTTGCAATAGGTCATCGGCCCAAATTGAACTTGACGTAAAAGAGTCACACAGATTATCTTTTCCCCTGGAGGCAAATCCAACCAAAAGCACTGAGCTGTGTTTCCACTGAAATGTATTTTGCTTTTTTTTTTTAATATGCCGATGTGCCCGAGCCTCAATCCTCGTGGTTCTCAGGCTAGTTTCACAACCTAACGGTCCACATGTAAAGCAGTGCCAGGTTTGAGCAGAGACAATTTGTTACAGCAGCAGTATAGTATTCACTCAAAGAGACCCTGATGAGAACACAATGTGTGTTTCTGGAATCTTTGTTTTGGGTCACATCAATGATTTCTATATCTGATCTCATCTCATCTTCAACCGCTTATCCGGGATCGGGTCGCGGGGAGCAACAGCTCCAGCAGGTGGACCCCAAACTTCCCTTTCCCGTTGCCACATCAGCTCAGCTCTGACTGGGGGATCCCGAGGCGCTCCCAGGCCAGTTTGGAGATATAGTCCCTCCACCTGGTCCTGGGCCTCCCTCGGGGTCTCCTCCCAGCTGGTCGTGCCTGGAACACCTCCCTAGGGAGGCGCCCAGGTGGCATCCTCACCAGATGCCCGAAACCACCTCAACTGACTCCTTTGCACGCTAAAGGAGCAGCGGCTCTACTCCGAGTCCCTCACGGACGACCGAACTTCTCACCCTATCTCTAAGGGAGACGCCAGCCACCCTCCTGAGGAAACCCATTTCGGCCGCTTGTACCCGCGATCTACTTCTTTCGGTCGTGACCCAGTCCATTTCTATATAATGTTTGCAATTATTCGAGGCAGTCTGATCAATCGTAAGTACAACACAGCTCTAAGTAGGGTCGTGAAATTGCTTTGTTGTGCTTTCAGTTTGTGGTCTCGTTCCCACGATGGAGTATTGATTTGAGATTTCAGAGTAGGTCCGAGTGCTCCAGAAGGTTTTTACCCAGGAGGACTATCTAAAATGAGACATCAGCGCTTGAAAAAGAGGAAGTCTGATATTATGTGTTTGTTTTTGTTTTTTACACTGAAAGCAATAAAGGTTCCCCTCGATAGTGACACTCCTGACAGCTGGCCTTTTTTTATTTGCTAGCAATGTTCAGATCATTTTTTTAAATGGAGAAAATAATTCATACACATGTCGTGATCCTGAATGGGAATGCCATCGACTGTCTGACACACAAACCTTTTTACGGTGTGCGTATAATCAGAAATGTGATTTACTAGAGATGTAGTAAACACTCAAATGACCGTTCGATACTGGAACGCTTTATGATGCGTTTTACATCGCGTTTGGTAATTCGGTCATCAGGACTCTTCTTTCACCGGGACCCCTTTTCACGAGACCATAACTAATGTCAGTGATTACCAGAGAGAATAATCGCATTGAGCGTGAAGTCAATATTGGTTGTAATCACAGTCATAAAGTTACATTGTTCTGTTGCGCTAAAGTGGCTGTAGTAATTCAGACGTTACAGATCAGGGTATTGATCTGTGTCTGTTAAGGCTGATTGAGCGTAATAGACACTAATAGAAATTTACTTTATTACACGCACACATTCAGACACACACGGTGACAGCAAGTGAGTCCAAATGAGCAAAGAAGCTCTGACGTTTGACGAGGCAGACGGCTGTTTGTGTCCCGTGTGAAAGTCAACGGTGAAATATTTTACCTTGGTTTTGCGACATTACGTGAACCTAAGTGGAGGTTTATTTTGGAAAGAGATTGCATGTAATGAGCAGAAACTGACACGTCCAAAAACTGACCATGAAAATCATAATCTTATTGTCAAAAGCTGTTTTGGAGTATTTTTCATGCCACGCTTAATATCCAGGATCTTAAACGTTGAGCAAAAACAGTTTGGACCTCTGCAAACAGCCAGCTAATCAATGTGTGTGTGTGTGTGTGTGTGTGTGTGTGTGTGTGTGTGTGTGTGTGTGTAAGAGGGAGGAAAGATTGACAGGTGAGGCTTTGACCTCGGTGTGTAGGCTGCTGCAAAGACATATATGATAACATCACTCTCGTTCCCACTCACACACACACACACACACACACACACACACACACACACACACACACACACACACACACACAAACACAAGCGATAGCATCTCCCTGGTGGGTTGCCTCTAAAGAGTCTCCTCCATCACTGACTGCAGAGGCCCATTTATTGCAGCAGAGAGACCACTGCATCGAAAACACACACACACACACACACTCACACACACACATGCATGCAGACACCTTAGCATGTGCAGCACATGCTGACTCAAGAATACACCAGTAGCACACACACACACACACACACACACACACACACAGACACACACACACACACACACACACGCACACACACGTTCGGGGGACATGGATCTTTCCTGCAGCAGCACGGCAGCGGTCACTGCAGCCGATCTCAAATTAAAAAGAAAGAAAATAGAGCTGAATGGGCATTTTGTAATAGAAACATTGTGTGTCGCAAAACATTGTTGGACTAGTCCTTGAGCTCTCTTTTACTGTGACTGCAAAAAACTAAATGTGATTTTTTTATTTTTATTTTTTTTCCCGAATAATGAATCTGCAGGGCAGCACGCTTCCTGTATAATGTGGGCTTTGCGGCTGAAATCCGCACTAGACTCTAGACACATGATGACTTTTGTATTTTAATAGGAGGAATATATGGGAATATAAGAAGGAGTGTAAGCATAGAGTCGAGACAAACCACTGAAGAAGAACGTTGACACTGGACACTGGATTCCCATCAGAGACATTGACTGATGATCTTGTCTTAGATATCCTTAGAGGTCCCACAGAGAAAAAGAGTGTTGAACGACATCCAATAATGTACGTCTAGACATGTGTGTGTGTGTGTGTGTGTGTCTACAAGCAGCGTGTTTAACCTGTACATCCTGTATCATTAACTCTGTGGATCCATTCCAGCTTTAGAATATGAAGCAACACTTCAACGGCGACTCGGTGACGACGCTGGCGACGCTTTCTCTTCGTGTTGCTTTCGATGCTTGCAGTGTGAACATGTACTACCTTTGCAACAGTCAGCGTTGGACCTTTTGCACCAATGTCAGACCTGCACATATTTGTTTTATGAGCACTTCAAATCCAAGAGCATCTACAATGTTGTTGTTTTTTTAGAGCGCAGCCTTGTGCCAGAAGCGGTGTAAAATAAGCTGGAAAAAAAAAAAAAAAGAAAACAGCCACAATATAAAACATAGTTGTGGACTTCTAAATGATGTTTTTAGTGTTGATCTTGGCTTAAGTCGGTCCGGTCGCTGCTTTATTAAGGCAGAGAGATGTGGACCGGGGGTTGAACGGAGTGAGCAGGGGAATAACTGACAGGGAAATTGCAGCGGGAAATTATTGTTATTTCACAATTAAATTATATATACTGGGTGGAATCACCCCTGACAGGGCTGACCATAGCAGCACTGCTAATGTGTGTGTGTGTGTGTGTGTGTGTGTGTGTGTGTGTGTGTGTGTGTGTGTGTGTGTATTTGAGAGTGAGTGTGAAACTTTATCCATCTACCAAGGCCACTGAGGCTATACTGGCATGGAGGGAAACGTAGAAAGAGATTCGGAAGGAGAGAGAATTAAAGAGAAAGAAAAGTAGTAACATCAACAGAGTGAAGCAGAAACGGTCTATTTTGGGGCTGAGTGGGTGTTAGTGAAAACACAGCAAGCCCCCGGTAATGAGCCGTTTGTGAACAGTTGTGACGACGGCGCGTAGAAACAGACCTTCCTTGACTTTTTTTTTTTTTTTGTCGGCGAAATCCAAAACCCTCACCGTGGTCACACTGTGTGTTTAGGCACAAACATATTGCAGATGCTGTAAAAAGAAAAAAAAAAAAAAAAATCCTCTCATCTTGAATTTGGGCCATTTTTCAGAGAGAAAGCCGACCTTGTCCTTGTCTGAACGCAGAGAAAACACGTTGTCAAACGTGAAAAATGAACGGGTTTCATGAGGAGCGCCCGGCCTTTATTCCTCCTGAAACAATGACTCTTTGAATACACACGGTTTCGGGTGATATGTAAAATAAACTAGCCCCTATTTTCTATCCAGTGAAATTAACGATCCATCGGAACTTTAGGCAAAAACAAAGCAGGACGGTTGCACTGGCTCCTGTTGACGTTGGCTCCCACAAGCCACCAGAAAACTGATCCTGTAGTGAGAAGGATCTCTCATTTACAGACACATGAAGGTCATTATTCTATCATATTATATCTAGTTAGTTTGATTATAAAATAAAACAATAATACAAATAGGTGGCTGAAATGGATTTTAAAATTGTAATTTGCAGCAAAAAGTGTTTTTTCTGGCACAAGATATGTAGTTGATTTGCATTATCTCCCAATGCTTTGCTTCACTTTCAAACGCTAGAAATAATTTCTTCACATTGACATTGAAATTTAAAAAAAAAACATCCGAGATCACAAGTCAAAAGCCTCATACAGCCTGCAGCACCTCTGCGGGTAACAACTGAAGCATTTGTTCTGTTTCTCACACAGTAGTCACTGCATCCTGACCACATAATGTAAGCTCTATGTCTTTGTCCAGTCTTGTGTTTTGCTGTATTGCATTTTTTTTATGTGGACTGCACTATACTTCAGTCATGAGGGACCCGCTTGTGTTCTAATCCCCCCCCCCCCCCCCCATCGAGTGTTTAGTGTGTGCTGCTTTACCGGCTCGTACGAGTTCTGCCGATGCAATCGGATCCCCCTGTGGAAGGCTTTGATGGAACGGCTGTCTTCTTCTCTGCATTTCTTTTCAATGCTCTGATTTCTGTCTCCGTCTTCTGTGCGTGGAAATCACAGACAATCAATACGGGGTTGAGTTTCTTCAACGCACGGAGTGGGATTGCTCTCGTGTGTGTGTGTGTGTGTGTGTGTGTGTGTGTGTGTGTTTGTGTGTGTGTTTGGTCGTAATGACAGTCCGCCTTGTTTTTCATTCCACTTTGGGTCGATACTACATATGAGGCAGAGTGTAGTTTATGAGGGAGCTAATAGTCAGAGATAGCAGTGACCTGCTTATGAGTTAGAGATGGGAGAAGCACAGATCAAGGGGATGGGTGGTGTGTGTTCATGTGTGTGTGTTCATATGTGTGTGTGTGTGTGTGTGTGTGTGTGTGTGTGTGTGTGTCTGTGTGTGTTTGCGTATCAATAAATAATGAGTTAAAGCGGGACCCTGAACAGAAGGTCAGAATTTGTGTTTTGCAGTTTTGATGATGTTTGAAATAGGACCAGAGACGTTTGTATGATTTAATTTCAAATCAAGTGATTTATATTCATACAACCCAGATTAACATATTTGTCTTTGCGAGTTTTACAAGCTCTGCATCACGTGCACCCCCCCGATTCTGAGACCCTCGAGTCAGACGAAGAGCAGCTTTACTTTAAGGGGGATATTGTAAATTGTTTTCTCAAATTATATGTTTAAATATGCAAATAATCCAATTTTCCAAAAGTGCAGTAAAATAAACATCCAAGTGTGTATTTTGGGCTTTTTTCTTTCACTTGTCTGAAAGACAAGCTCTATTCATTTATCATGGTTTCAACAGTTTGTTTGTGATTTATATCATTAAAGAGAACATAAATATGTTTTAAACAGCTGAAGATCAGTGGTTTCCACCTCTTTGAGTCGTGTTATTGTAGAAAAGCCTTCGTAACGTGTGTTGCTGTACCATAATATGTTTGAGATTCTTTGCTTAGCCACCTCAGGATCCCTCCCAATTCATTCCCTGACCCCTTTTGGGTGAACTACTGCCGTGGAGAAGGAGTTCTTAGTTATTTAAGTATGACTTTAAAACAAAAATCCCCAAAGTTGGAGATTGGAGAGGTCAGGGATGAGGTGACGAGAACTCAAACCTGCGTTCCGGACAGAATTTAATTCAACTTGCGTCAGAGTTTAAACCGCCAGACCAAAAAGTGGCACCAGGGTTTTATTTTTCTAACAATCTGTTTTTCTCTTTTCTCCCCCTCTTTCCTCCCTCTCTCTCTCTCTCTCTCTCTCTCTCTCTCTCTCTCTCCCTCTCTCTCTCTCTCTGTTTCTCCATCCAGCACCCTCAACAACAACAACATCACCCTCATCCCCCTGTCCAGCTTCAACCACATGCCCAAGCTGCGGACACTGTGAGTATAACACACAATCACACACACACACACACACACACACACACACACACACACAGACACACACACACACACACACACACACACACAGACAGAAAACTGCTAGCATACACCACAGACGCTCACACACGTGCACTCTGTGGTTGCACATTAACACATGCGCACGTGCACAGAGATGTATTAGTGCCTACTTTCATGCGAACTGAGTACATTCACAAAACCACGCACATCACTTTCATACACACACACACACACACACACACACACACACACACACACACAGCATGGCAGCAGGGTCTGTGTGCCGTCATCTAATCATGCCATAATAAGAGACCAACTCTTCCATTGTTTCATGACTGTGAATAATTATGTGGCCGTTGCTTACACACACACACACACACACACACACACACACACACACACACACAGAGATGGATACAGTGACAAATATGTGCATGCACCACAAACACACTTGAGAACTGGTAACCCCATTAATGCCGCAAGAAAGACTTGTTTAGGCTCCATAGTTCAATCTGCTTTGATTAAGTAGGAGAAACCTCCTGCACTGATGTTACTGACACTGAGAAACACACACACACACACACACACACACACACACACAGTCATGATCCAACATGCACCCCAGGCCAAATCATTCTTTCTGATTGATAATAAGGGGGGCTTCATTTGTACGTGTCTTTTTTTTCTTCCTGTATTTAGTTGTGTGAGGGAGAGAGTTGCCAAGGCAATGGCACGACATCTCAAGGGGGACTACCCATAATCCCGAGGGACTGTCTGAGAGGCAGACCATTTGGTTGGGTTCCTGCTGGCCACACTGGGGTTGATTTCTGCCAAACCAGCGTGCAGAGAATGGGATTTCCTCCCCAAATCATCATCTTTAATAGGCCCTTGTGCGGTCACTCGACCCTACTTAAAACAAAAAATGGGGATTTCTAAATACGAGCGGGATAACAATCGCAGAAGTCCATTTGTCTTTTACGACCATTCTCTCCGTTCAACTTTTGAACGGCAGCATCCCTCAACAGCCAATCGCACGGCAGGGTTTCTGTATTTCCTGCACAGCGCTGCAACTCGAGTGGCAATACGGCTCCAGATCAGCCTTTGAAAATTGGATTCTGGCAGCAGCGCAGCAACGCAGTCGCCAGCAAATTGAGTACAGAGTTACCAATATCCAGTATCTTTTAATCAGGAGCCCTTGTGTGCTTCTGTTTTCTGTCAAAGGTCCCTCGTTCTCCCTCTTCCCTCTGTCTCTCCTCGTCCTGGCGTTATGTATGCATCAATTTCAATTTGTTTCTCTTGTTTTTCTTCCTTATGTTTCACTTCTTCCTCACTTACAATCGTTCTTCTCTTTTCAGCCTCTCCTATCATACCACTCTTATTCCTCCTTTTCATTTTTCTCTGATATCCATCACTCACTTCCCTTTGTGTTCTCCTTCCTCCTACCTTCATGCCCTTTTGTTGCTTCCTCTTTCTACGTCTTCACATGACTCCCTCTGTTTCCTCCTGTCCTCCTGTGTGGTCCCCTTTCTCCTCCTCCTCCTCCTCCTCCTCCTCCTCCTTTTTGTTTCTATTCTTCATGTTCATCCTCCTCTCCTCTTCCTCATCTCCTTCATACATCTGTCTGTCCCCCCTTCATCTTTGTGAAGTGTGTGTCTGTTTGTGTGTGTGTGTGTGTGTAGAAACTTCTTTGTAAATTAATTGGCTTACAGTTTAATATCTGCTGCTTTTACACACATTCAGTTCATGTTATTCTTTTTTCCTTTCCTCTACCTCTCTGTCTTCCTCTTCCTCCCTTTGCTCTTGTTTTCTGCAGTATCTGTCTATTCTATTAGCAGCAGTGACATCACCTCATGGTGTGTCTCATTCAGAAACTTGAACCAACGAAAAGATTAGAAATCCCACTGCTTCTCCCCTGTGTGTGTGTGTGTGTGTGTGTGTGTGTGTGTGTGTGTCTAGTTCACTGTACTGGAGATGTGCCCAGTGGAGCAAATACTAAGAATAAACACACACACACACACACACACACACACACACACACACACATATTCACAGAAACACCATGCACAATGTCCTTAAACACAAATAAGCCCAACAAACGCTATCACTGACTTACAGCTAGTCCACACACACACACACACACACACACACACACACACACACACACACACACACACAAGCACAGCACTTTCTCCACACCCCCTGCCTCTCCCCATTCTCCCCTGTGTTTTAATCCTACTTGTCAGTAATTAAGGCTGAGCCGGGGGTGGGCCGGGACGTGGCTATCTCCATGCGGGGGTTTGACTATAAACTGGATTTATAATGGGAGAGCGGTATTAAAACCCGCTGCCCCCGCTGCTAGCATCAATGAGCCCATCTCTGTTCCATAACAGGATTTGTCCTCTGCTTTATTACAAAGGGAGGCCTGTCTTCTGAAAGGCTAGATATCCCGGCTGGCATATAATACGCTGACAAGACACTCTACTGTTCATCCGCCCTCCTTCTCCTCGTCTCGCTCTTTCTTTTCTTTCTTTTTTTCTTTTAAGGTGTCAAACCCAGCCCCGTAAAGCCTGTAGAGAGTCTCAGCTCCGTGAAACATCTCCTGATGCTTTCTATATTGAGTTGTACCATTTAATTAACGCTACAAGTGAAATGTGAGACGGCTGTTAGTATCAAGGTTGCCGTTGAGTTCTTCAAATTTAAGTTTGCAACGCGTTGCCCGCCTCAAACTGAATTCTGTTCATTCTCTGTGGTGCTGGAGTGGAGGAGGACAACTCCTGGTATAAATATCTAAAAGACATACTACCAAAACTAAATGTATGGCTGAATAACACCAGAGGCATATGGAAGAAAATGCATTTTTGTCATTTTGGTGAACTGACTCTTTAAAATATGTTCAGGCCCAGGAATGAGACACATCCCATGTAATCACAACATTTCTCTACCAAGCTAGCCACTATGACATCAAGGCAAAATGATTAAAAATTATATATTTATATGATATAAATATGATATTTTTTCTGTCTCCTCTGTTCCTGCCTGGATCTATCCTTCAGTCTCTTTGTCCAGAATGTTATTCTTATTCTTTCCCACCTCTGTCTCTGTCTCTCTTCTCTGTCTGTTTGGGTCTTTCTGAATGGATTGTGATTATGCCGTATGAGACCTCCCTGTAAAGGGAGTTATTCTCACGGACCTTGGGGAAATGAGAGTTGAGGATATTACTCTCTCTCTCTGTGTGTGTGTGTGTGTGTGTGTGTGTGTGTGTGTGTGTGTGTGTGTGTGTGTGTGTTTCACCTCAGAAACAGCCTCGTGATCCTGGCCAAAGGGCGTAAGCCGTATGAAAAGTAGAACCTATTTGAATCCCGACTCAAACACGTTTGCTCTCACTGAGCTGATGTGCTTCACGGACGTTTATTTTATTTTTTTTGAGACAGACTTTTGCTAGAAAGCGTTCACTTCAGATGGGACGGCTTAGAATTCACTGAGTTAATTTCACTCACTCGGGCTCATTTATTTCTCCCACCTGTCTCACAGGCGTCTGCACTCCAACAACCTCCACTGTGACTGTCACCTGTCCTGGCTCTCCGATTGGCTCAGAGCCAGACGGGGCTTGGCTCCCTTCACCCAGTGCATGGCCCCCGCCCACATGAGAGGCCTCAACGTCCCAGATGTGCAGAAGAAGGATTTTGTCTGCAATGGTGAGCGCAACATCCGCACCCATTCACACGAATATCAAAGAGTGCACCTTTCTAGTGCTTATTGCGGCGTGCAAAGTGATGATGCGACTCCTTCTTCAAGAGTCAAATATGCCACGCTTTTAGTTTCACCCAACATTTGTTTCAAAATGTTTTTCGCTCCATTGCAGCCACATGAAATTGACACACGACGGTACTTTTAAGAGCGACGTCGAGCCTCTGAAGTAATGTCTGACTGAGAACTATTCAGCAGCACCAACATGAATTTCAGCGCCGTTGGCAGTAGTCACTCTTTGACGTAGAGGTCTGCAAAACATGGAATGTAACGACCGGGCCATTATTAGAGCCAACGCTGTTATCATGTACAGACAGCTCAGCATTGAGTTTACAGCACTGAAATAATGACGCCGTGTAGAGCGCGTAATCAGCTGAAAGGCCAGTATAAGAGCAGTATTGTTATCAGCTGCAGATAGTATAGGCACTGTTTATAGGCCTCTGATTCGGCTCCTGGTTGATTACACTGTCGGGCTGCGCTCTCTTTATTAGCCTTTAGCCTCGTCTTTTCTCCCAGCATGCTCCACGGCAGACCTCCTCTTCCTGCTCCGTTTCTCCATTCCCACCCTGTGTTTCTCTTGTTCTCTCTTTATTTCTTCCCTCCCTTTTCCCTTCTTTTCGTCCTTGCTTTGTTGCTTTGTCCGGCTCATACCGAGCAATGTTTTTTTGTACGCACTGTGGCCAGATGAGATTTAGTGCAGTTCATTTTGCAATTTCTGCCCGTTCCATACCCCCCAAAAAAAACATCATGCTTCCCCCAGAGAATGTATTCCTGAAACAATACAGAGACCATCACATGGGCACACTAAAACACCCTGAGGCTGACTCTCGTCTCATTGAGAGAAACTTGAATAAAATGCACAAAAAAAAAAACCCCACCATAAAGAATTAATAATAAATCAGAAGCTAAAATATGATTGCAGAATTTGTAGCAGGAGTAATAACTGTAGCTGCAGGCGTGACATAGTTTCCTGTCGCCCTCCACAGTTGGCAGTAAACCAGCAAAAGCAATCTCATATTCAAACAAGTTGAAGTTTATCTCTGTTTGATGTTTTTTTTTAAAAATCTATCTCTATATTCCATCCGTATATTCCATCTGTATATATCGCCGTCTGCAGGTCCAGCCCAGACGGAGTCGAGGACGTGCGTTCCTCAGGTGGCCGTGTGTCCGCCCAGCTGCAGCTGCAACAACAACATAGTGGACTGTCGTCGTAAAGCCCTGACTGAAATACCAGCCAACCTCCCCGAGGGCATCGTGGAGATGTAAGGCTTTATTTATTACCTAAATGCTACGCGTGTCAGCCGTGGTATCCACTGACTTCTTCACGAGGAGCCCATTTTACAAATCATTTATTGTCTTTTCTTTCAAAAAATATTCCCCGCAGTCTTTTGCACAGCATATATCAGTATTTGTATCATGTGATTCTTTATTTAAAACTGCATTCTGGACACAATATTGACCCATATTGAAATTCCCTGCGTTGTACTTTATTTCCTTCTGTGCAACAATATCACGCTCTTTGTAAGATTACAAATAGTCACTTCAAAGCTGGTTCGGAATCCAGAGTTCGAATGAAAAACAAACTTAATCCACACACACACACACACACACACACACACATTTTTGCTCGCATACACACAACGCACTCAGTCTCACTGTGATCTTTAGACGCTTTGATTCAACCTGACCTAGACCTAACATCTAACCCGATCTTTGGCTCACTGGGTTTGAGATTGCAGCAAAACTCTATTCTTTTACACACTCATACACTTTGCCTCCTCCACTCTCTCCCTCCTCCTTTCTGCCTCTTACTCACATTTAAACACACACACACACACACACACACACACACACACACACACACACAGTGGGACGTGTTTGATATCCGTATTGATCGTTGTACCCTGTTTGTTTGTACAGAGGACAGCTGGTTGATTGCTCTCTGAGTAAGGGAGCAATTTCTCCCCCGCAATGCTACGCCAATACCTCTATACCTCCCCAGCATAAGTAATAGATTCACACCCACATACACACCAATGCACTCGCATTTATGCAGACACACCAGTTTTGTATGCGCAAACAAAGTATGTACTTGGGCACAAATTACAGGTACACACACACACACACACACACACACACACACACACACACGATCTTGGAGGGTCAAACACACACACACACACACACACACACACACACACACACACACACACACATAAAGATGCATTGTGATTGAGCCACAGGCACCAAAACATTACTGATTAAATCTCTTGGACACACAAACACACACACACACACACACACACACACACACACACGCACACACAGCATTAGCATTTGAACCATTAATAAATGCTGTTGCAGCAGCCAGAAACAATAGAGCGTAATAGAATGATGTATTGTCAGTCCTACAATAGGAACAAAGTCATGAATGCTGGTGGCAAGGATCACTGCCAAATGTGTGTGTGTGTGTGTGTGTATGTATACAGTATGCAAGCGTGTGTTTGTGTGTTAATCTGTTCCTCCAAGTCAAATACATTCATAAAGCAATTTAGCAAAACAGGTTTGTCTCAAGGCGTTTAACTTCATTAGGACATTGACAGTGTGTGTGTGTGTGTGTGTGTGTGTGTGTGTGTGTGTGTGTGTGTGTGTGTATGTGTAAGTGTGTGAGTGCGCACTCAGCCCATTGTGAAAATGCTCACCTGCCAAACCCATCTCCTGTTCCAGTTGCCGATCAATCGCCGCCTCACCTTATAGATTTTTCATATTGCCTCTTAAAAAGCCTTCCCTTTAATACATCCTCTGATATTGAGCCTCTAAGTGTCTTTGACTCAACCTTGTTTTAAAGTCCCCAGATATAATTTGTGACCTGTTGTGTGTACAGATTGTCTCCGTCAATATCTGTACATCCTTGATTTATTTTGACCCCTTGTAGAAATAAGGCGTAGCTGTTGTTGTTGTTGTTGTTGTTGTTGTTGTTGTTGTTGTTGTTGCCGGGGGATTCAGAAGTCGACATGAGCGAAGACACACATTCACCTGTAAGGTGTGTGTGTGTGTATGTGTGTGTTGCATTCAAAAGCAGCACCGCGTTTCATTTTACAAACACAGTTACAAGGGTGGCAGTCGCTAAAATTTAATCCCTGCAAAATGTGATCAATATTCGGCTTTGGGTCCATTTAAAATGTATCGGCGGTATTAAGCTGTGACAAAACGGCGATTAAAGACGAGACAGATGGACAGACAGACAGACGGCCAGAAAGGAAAAGAGCGGGATGGAGAGTGGAGGTCAAGAGCAGGACAGGGTGGGGTCTGAAGAGGAGGAGGAGAGGAAGAAGAAGGGTGGATTAGTTCCCATTTATCATTCTGACAGCCGACCCTGTGGCTGGCCTTGGGACCTCACCGCATCCTCCTCCTCCTCCTCCTCCTCTCCTCTTGATTTTCCCTCTCTTCTCCCCTGTTGTCCACACTTCTCCGCTCCTCTGATTTCTCCATCGTTGTCCCAGTTTCCGTCTCTCTCCCCTCCTATGATTTCTCTTTTGTCCTCTCCTTTCATTTTCTCTTATTTCGCGCTCCACGCCACAATGTATTTTATTCACAACCGCTTCCTCTGCCTCCTCTCCTTTCCTCCTAGGATAGAATAGAAGGACAGATAAGTTATATAGATGAACGTGTAGCCTAGACCATCAGGAGAGCAGAAACTAAACTACAGTGCATTTCCCCAAACGTGGGCTTTTGCGTCTAGTTCTGATAGCCCCCCACGTGATAATGGATAGAATACTGCCAGTGCGGTGTAATGAGTGTGCAGTCTTCCAGAGAAAGAGATGTGATAACTTCCCCTTGGCCCTTAGCCTGAAAGCATTGAAGACCCTACTGTGTTCCTGAATACAGTCTGACTGCATC
>NW_027176290.1:365506-383006 GCF_023349555.1 Cebidichthys violaceus
ATCATGAATGCTCACCTCCAACATACATGTGAGCTCAATTTTTCTCAACAGACTCTCGTACATTTTCCTTCCTGTTGTTTTTGTGTGGAAAGTATTGATATGTCATTGTCGGCTCTCAAATGCTTGTTAATGTCCGGTGCTTTCAGGTCCATTCAGTGAAGAACAGAGTTAGACGTATCGAATAAGCTGAATAAACATTGACGCGTAACAAAAAAAAACAAAAAACGCAAGGCTCTCCGATGTCTGGCCGGGTTAGAGAGAAGAGTGGGAATGAACTCTCTCTTTTTAAAATTTTGTTTATATTCTCATTTGTATTAATGCGTTGGAAAGGGACACCGCTTGGCTGTATTGAGTGCTGGAAAATCACACAGTGTTTTAATAAAAAGCTGAATAATTTACAATATTGTGGATGGCTGCTAGCCCAGGAAATAGGTCCTTATTCATAGGCGACATAGTTGTGATGCTGTGTTATAATAAAATGAGTATTAGTAAAGAATAGTAAAAGTTATACATTTTGAATTTTATTTTCTTCCCTTGTTTGGGCGCCTATGCCTAGAGGGCCGGCTCTGCGCCTCGCCATGCTAGCTCCTGTAGCTGACGTTCACACCCACACATACGTCCCGCCTGCTTTTCAGCCAGCAAAATCTACTCCGGCTGCACCTGTACACCCGTCTGCACCGTCAAAGCGCTGGCAGTGCTTCAGTGGCTAGCATGACTGATCCCACCACCTCCGTACAAACCGCTTTCCCCCCTTTTCTGCTCCAACTGAGGGACTTTAAAGGAAAAATGTCAAGCTAATACTGTTATACGGGTTTCCTCATTCTTCCCTTCTTGCCTTAAGTATATATAATCCTTCCCACCCCAAAGTCTTTGCTCTCTTCCTTCCCTTTTATTTCTTTGCTCTTTCCTTTCTGTCAACTTGCCAACCAACAAGGTGTGTGGCAGCCCGGGGATATCAAATATTCTGCCATTGAAAGGAGCTAACCAGCCAATTCTACAAACAGTAAGACATCATTGGAAGAGCAGCAATCAACAACTGAGTTCAAATCAAAGTTGTTCACTGCAAGCGACCCCCTCAATAGGCGGTCCTTGTTCTGAAACGGTGACGAGCTGAGAACACATGAGCCATAAAGGGTGTGTGCCAGGAGAGAGAGTGAAGACAGAGAGTCAAGAATCTAGCAGTCTGTGCCAAATAAAGGGCGAAGAACAGAAAATGTTAAATTGAAAGAGAACAGATAGACATGGAAGGTTAGAGGGGGAGGGAGAGGAAGGTAATGATAACCGTGAGAACCGTAAAGCGTGTTTGTGGTGCACAAACACAAGTGCTGCGTGATATAAACCAGCTCCGGTCCACAGCCACTAGCGGCCATAAATATCTGCTCACATTACATCTAAATAACAGAAGTGGTCTCTGGCTCACCTTGTTAAATAAAAACATCCGGGGTTAAACCACATTTATCAACAAAATGATTCCATAAAACCGCATGGATATCTGTTTGTTAATTTGATTTATAGCCACGTCTACCGCACCCCCTTGCCTCCGCCCTGTGCGTGCATGCCCCACTGTTCAGTGCTGCAGCAGCATGCAGCCTGTTCCTTTAAATAGATGAGGTGGACACAGTTACAGCTCACTCATGTCTGGCAAAGTTGCTGGTTGGCTAGTTGTGTTTTACAACTTTTGACAGCTGAAATTAGAGCAAAAGTAGAATTTTCTAAACAAACTCCAATGAGAAACAGATTAGACGGATAGTGATAACCTGGCAGTGGAAGTTTCCTTTTTTACTATTGGCTGTATATTTATTGGGATGATGTGTTGTCCGTTGAATATAAGGTATAAAGAAGAAACACCTTTAAATCTGGTCATATAAATGGAACAATATTTAAAAACCTCCAGAGGCTAACAATACAACTCTCTACCTTCCTCTCCTCCCCTCCATCTTTTTTTCCTCTCGTCTCCTCTGTTGAATTCATTTACCTGGTTTTCCTCCTTTCCTTCCCTCTCTACCTCCCCGTCTGTCCTGTGTTCTGTCCTCCCTCCCCGTCTCCCTGTTTCACCTATATCACGTTCTCTCTCTCTCTCTCTTTCGCTTCTTCCCTCCCTCTTTCCTCTGCAGGTCAGGAGGACTACCGTAGTCGTCTGAGCGGCGACTGTTTCCAGGATCTGGTTTGTCCAGAGAAATGTCGCTGTGAAGGCACCGTGGTCGACTGCTCCAATCTCAAACTGACCCGCGTACCTCCGCACATCCCCGAACACACCACGGACCTGTAAGTCAGCCGGCTTCTTCCTTTTTTAACACACACACTCACACACATGTATTGTATGCGAACACATGATGAAATATCAGCTTCAAAGCCATGTGTTGGACTGCTCTAACTTGAAACTGTAAACCACCACACATCCTCTTAACATGCCACAGACCGGTTTTTCACTTTATCGGGCGCATGCAAACACCAAAACGCTCAGCCGTACACACATTGAAACATGCACGGGTACAAACAGAAGCGCCGAGGCGTGCAAAACACGCAAAGACATCCGTGCACAAATGCACGAATGCAGATGTCTGCCTTTCTCTCGGAGCTGTATCGTGAATGCGCTTTTCATTTTCGAGCTCCCAGACCAGATGCCTCTCAACAGTCTTTTCCATCTCCCTCAAAGTCCCAAAGGAGCCATCATCGTGTCTGGTGAAGGGTCTCACACTAGAATACTGAACAGTCCCACGGATCATTCATTTCACTGCTGAAAAATGGAAAGGGAGTAACAGATGACACGCAACAGGAAAACCTGATTGCAAAAAAAAAAAAAGGTTAAAAAGCCTCTATGTGTTCAGAATCTACTAGACTAAATAAACCAGCTGGTACTATGCTGAGGAGTTGTGTTAATATAGGCAAGAACAACCCAGAGTTCAGAAGCATAACATCAAATGTCTATGATGTGATAAATACTTAAAAAGTCATAAAACACACCCCGACTGAGACCGAAAAAAACTGCGACACAAGAAAAGTGTGCTGCCGCTGAAATCATCCAGACACAATTTTAATAATAATAAGCTAATATTTCCACACAGTAATTACAAATCCGGCCAGAGGCAAAGTTTTCCCTGATAATGCTGAATCATGCCACGGCTATCACTGAGGTACTCTGAGAGAAGAGCTGCAGAATAACAGACCACTGCAGCATTAAGGACGATGCTAGCGATGGTTGCTCATGGAGTTAGTCGTATAATGGCGACTTCAGAAGTTGTCTGCCACTTTGGATAACGAATGATGTCAGTATCCAACAGACCATCAGACCCCAATTCCTCCTCTCGCTCTCTTTCTTTGGTTCTGCTTCTCTCTGTGAACTCTTGCATCCTCCAATCCTCCCTCCTTTTCTCTCTCTCTCTCTCTGTTCCCAGGGTGCTTCATGTCCAACATATAACCTCTGTCCTTCATGGTTGGTTAGAGGGGAGATCAGAGTTTCCACTGTGTTGACACCCTCTCTCTCTTTTGCTTGCCTTTTTTCCTTAAGAACACAACCAACCAGTGGCTTTTTTGAAGGCCACACACACACACACACACACACACACACACACACACACACACACACACACGCACACACGCACCAGTTGTGCCCTGTGTAACCTGCCTTATCAGGGGAAATCAGGGGAGGTTGTGACTGAGCTGAAGGCTTCTACATTTTCTACTCTCTTTCTCTCTTCTGTCTGTCTTTCTTCTCGTCCCACTGGCGACAAAAAAAAAATCCTTGATACCTTGTGAGTGTTCGATAAGTATGAAGGAATCAGTTTCAAGAGAATCATTTGCGCTCAATAAATATGTACATTCGCTACATCACAAGGTAAAGAGATTGGTCTCGTTTTATCTACTCTTTGTTGTTTTATCTACACGGACTTTGCGATATGTTATTTCAGTTTGGCCTCATCCAGGTGGATCGATCTTTAAACTCCCCCTGTATCTCATTAGAAAGTGTCGCCTCCAGCTGAACTTTCACTTTCTTTCCTCGATTTCTCTCACTCTGCCTCTTTTACACACACACACACACACACACGCACACGCGCTCTCAGACACACACATACACAAAGAGCATCCTTTTTTGCTGCACCCTTTTAGTACAAATTACCTCAATAAAGCAGATGTCGAGCTTCCTATCTCTCAAGCGTTTTTTCTCCGGGCTTAGGGGCAGCGTGGGTATTGATGACCGCATAGAAACGATTCATTGCTCTTCTCCATCTTCTCTGCTCCCCGTTTCTCCAGTATGTTTAATTATTCTTCGCTGCCCCCCCCCCCTCTGGTTTTGCAGCACATCATACTTCAACGGTCACTAAAGGCCTCTTAACCTTCATGCGGTCATTCCCCCCTCACTTGCATCCTTTCTCTCTCCGCCTCGTGTGCGCATGTTAATTTGTCTGTATTGACTTCAGAGCAGTTTGTTTCATGGAAGAATTAATGTCTAACTAAATTACACTATCATTCTCTCTTTAGGCGGTTAAACGACAACGAGATTGCCGTCCTGGAGGCAACGGGGACGTTTAAGAAGCTGCCTAACTTGAAGAAGATGTACGTATTATTTTTGCATTCATTTATTCATTACATCATGCATGCGTTTACCCAGTCCGTCCCCTGAAAGGGAGGTCGAGAATCTTGTATCTTCATAGTGCTCTTTTTGAGTTGTTCCCCTGTTCTATATATATATATATATATATATATATATATATATATATATATATATATATATATATATATATATACACAGAGAGGAATGAAGGAATCGCATTTCAATTAAAAGATGACAAAAATAAGAACAGATGGATGTGAGCAGATGGAACTTTGTGGAGGACAGAGTTAAGGGATGCAAGAAGATGTAGAAGGGAAAGGAAGGAGGGAAGGTGATAGAGGGAGGGCAATGGAAGAGGAAGGAGGAAGGAGGGAAGCAATAGACGATAATAAGGAGGGAGGAAGGGAAGGGTGAAGACAAGAGAAACGTGTGAGAAAACATACACGCAAAGAGGCCAGAAGTGAAAGTCAGAGTGACATGAGTGAGGAATCAAGAAGCAGCAGAGAGAGATGGAGAGCAAGGACGGGTGGGTGGAAGCTATGGAGGAAGCGAATATTAAATGGAAATAGAAGATGGGCCTTCGGTTCAGATTTACAGTCACTCCTTATCTACAACCTCCTCTCGGTTTGTGTGTGTCTGTGTCTGTGTCTGTGTCTGTGTCTGTGTGTGTGTGTGTGTGTGTGTGTGTGTGTGTGTGTGTGTGTGTGTCGGAGTGAGATAGAGAAAGACAGAGGTTGATTTATTGGAGAGGAAATTGCTAACCATCTAGCAGTGTCACTGACGATACAGATTGGCTAACACTCATTTCCATTTTCCTTCTCTCGATTCCTTCCCTCCCTTCTTCATCTCCTCCTTTCCTCTCCTCCTATTTTCCCTTATCCTTGATTCTGCTATGCTACTCTTCATTTTACTCTAAGTTTGTCTGCAATCATTTCATTTTTTAACTCTCTCCTCTCCTCTCCTCTCCTCTCCTCTCCTCTCCTCCTCTTCCATAAAGCTGATAAGAGGAAACACAAAACTAGCTATGAATGAAAGCTACAGTAGTTGTGATAGCTATCATCTCAAGTTATTGTCTCTGTGGCCAAATGCTCTCTTTTCATTTTCATTTTTCTCATTATGTGCGCAAGGAAGAGAGATAGCAATCGTTTCCAGTTGTCTGTGACCACTTGTCTCATTTTCTTTTGTGTGTGTGTGTGTGTGTGTGTGTGTGTGTGTGTGTGTGTGTGTGTGCTCTGTAGTGTATAGAGTGATGACTTTAAGCTGTTATATCTCTTGTACAAGACGAGGATATTAAGATGAAGGAGAGAAGAGTTAACATTTATTAGTTGAAGGGACATGATTGATTATTGCAATTAAACTGGGAACATTATGTGTGTGTGTGTGTGTGTGTGTGTGTGTGTGTGTGTGTGTGTGTGTGTGTGTGTGTGTCCATGCAATCACTTCATATGTCTTTGCATGCTGTTATCCTGCAGGTGGTTATCCTGCCTCTACTGTAGTTAAATCAAACACGAGCAGAAATAGAATTATGAAGAACAGCCAAAATCTGATCATAACGTCTTTGTCCGTCCTCCAGAAACTTGAGCAACAACAAGCTGAGGGACATCCGTGACGGTGCCTTTGACGGAGCGGGTGGAGTTTTGGAGCTGCTGCTGACGGGAAACAAGATAACAGGACTGCAGGGACGCATGTTCAAAGGCCTCATTGGCCTGAAAACGCTGTAAGTCTGGTTAGCATTAGTGTGTGTGTGTGTGTGTGTGTGTGTGTGTGTGTGTGTGTGTGTGTGTGTGTGTGTGTGTGTGTGTGTGTGTGTGATTGTGTTCAACACTGTATTTATGTGGGGAGTAGTGGTCGGCTTGTTAAGAAAATGAATACTGTGCTATTATGCAGGCTTCATGTATCCCCACAAGTCTCCATGTTCCTCCCACTCTGCGGAACGCTAATGCTAATGAATTTGAAATATGTAAAAGTCTGTCTTCACCTTTAACTAAAAGCACTACACAAAGAACAAAGCAAGTGCTTTTGATACACAAGGAGCTATGAAATCACCTGAAACCTACCGTTTGACTATTTATGGTCCTAACAGTTGTCCTGTTTACTGTCAGAGTGCTACTACTCCTACAATATGGCCGCCGGCAAGTGTCCTGGTCGCGACGCCTTAAACCATGCAGACCGTGGCTTATGTTAGCATCTGACTTCTGGTGGACTTCATTAACTGTTTTCTTCCCGCAGACTGAAAAGAGAGGGCCAGGGTTGTTTACTCACTCACCCTGAAATCAAAGCTAACGACAGCCTATTGTTGTTCCTCTAATTTGGGCACCCACCATAAATAGGCTAGCGTCCAATTAGGGGTTAGAGGATAGTGTACGAAATCATGAGCTAATGTTGTCTGTGTATGCTCAGTAATGACTAACTAATGCTATCATGTATATATATATGCCGGCTAATGACTCTCTAATGGCATCATGGCTGTCTCTGTATTATGTTAAGAGGCTCCCTGCTCCAGTAATAGCCTTGCTAACTAGGTTAGCCTGTCCCAGAGATTGCTAATGCTAACTAACTCAGTTAGCCTGGTCCCACATGACTGCATGTCAAAAGCTAATGTCATATTGCGCACTCGGTCACGGTTGTCTTGTGGGGACTGGTTTGAATTTACCTCTGCTTTCTGTCTGTGTCATTATAGGTAATGTTCTTAGATCCTCTTTGTCTCTCGTTATCCAACCAAAGACGGGACATTTTGTAATTTTTTTTTTATCCAACTGTTTAAAAGACGAACTGTTTCCTTAGCTACGGGACAAACTGTCGAAACAACGACAAGAAAGAGTAAAGTACAAAGAGTGTGATGAATTCTGATTTAAGATTTGGACGATGAAATCTAAACTTCACTGCAAAAAAGGTTCGTAAAATTTCCGTTTGCTAAACATAGTTGATATGTGTGTTTCCAGAATGCTGCGGAGCAACCAGATCAGCTGCATTGACAACAGCACCTTCACGGGCCTGAGCTCGGTGCGTCTGCTCTCGCTGTACGACAACAGGATCTCCAGCATCGCCCCGGGAGCCTTCTCCACCCTGCACTCCCTGTCTACCATGTGAGTCTCATCTGACAACCTTTCTCTCTCTCTCTCTCTGCTTATTTTCTTCATTTTTTTTTTTTTTGTTCTTGTTGAATTTCTTTTTCCATTTTCATCCTATTATTGTCGCTATCGCTCAATGTGTGCAGCAATCGCTTTTTGTCTATCTTGAGATCCGGCAGAATCTCAACCCTCTTTCTTTATCTCTTCCTCTTTCTCTGTGTCTTTCCTCCAACTTCTCAGAGTCTAACTCTGCTGTGGGAGTTATCTACCATGCAACACACAGACACACACACACACACACACACATTTGCACACATGATGCTCTCTGGACGCTGTTCTCCTCACAGATGCTCTCCATCATTATCGACTAGATTGGTCTGGATCCCAGAACATTTGTTATCAGAGCTAAATATATCTCAGCATCTGCACACACGCACACACACACACACACACACACACGAGCATCTGCAAGCTTGTTTTTATCTTCCTTATTAAGATGAACACACCTGCTTCGACCAAGATGCATTTTTGGATGGCTTATTTGTTTTTTTTGGTGGATATATGTACGTGTGTGTGTGTGTGTGTGTGTGTGTGTGTGTGTGTGTGTGTGTGTGTGTGTGTGTGTGTGTGTGTGTGTGCGTGTGCGTGTGGAGGTTACATGCTTTCAATTGTGTGGGGATGATGACATGGTGTTTATCCTGTGCAGAGACAAACAGAAACAACTGCCATGAAGTAAAGTTACGTGTTTTCTTCTTCAGTCTTCTGACCACCCAGATGTGACGCTTGTAAATAATAGATGTTGTTCTTCTCAATAAAACACTTCAAGTTGAGTTTTATACCTTTTTATAACCGTGAACACGCAGACATACCGAGCTAAAAAAAGAAAAGCCTCCTCACATCCTCCCTACTCTCACTGTCTTTTCCCTCCGTGCCTCCTTCTCTTGTTCTGCCGTTTGTCCTCGCTCTCTGTCCTGCTGTGCACCTGTCACCTTCCATTCAAGTTTCTACTTGAGTCTTTTTTTGGGGGGAAAGGTGGGAGACGAGAGAGGGGGAAAAGGGAACGAGGGAGAGGGAGGGAGAGGGAGAGGGGGGGATGGATGGATGGTTGTTGCATAAACTCAGGTTTGCTCAGTGGGGCTGTTGGTGATAATCACTACAAAAAAAAAAAATGGAACAATCTTCTATTTTCATCACCCCTGTCATTTTTCACTGTCATTCTTCCTCCCAGCATCCGTTTTTCATTGGCCTCGCAGTAACACATGATTGTGTATGCAACGCCCGCCTGCTGCTCGCCGTGAAAGAAAGATGCATAGTTTTCATTTCTCCAGCTTCCCTTCTTAACACCTCCTCTGTTCATTTCCTTATCGTCCCTCCGTTTCCTCTCCTCTTCTCCCTCACTATTTCTAATATCAGTCTCCATTTGTAGTGCATTGTTTTCCCCAACACAGTTTACCCGTTTAATTAAAAGATTAACACATTGTTAAGGAAGGAAGGGATTTAGCGTAGGGTTAGATGCCGTACAGCGAGGGCAATTCATTACAAGGAAATGAGGAAATAACTCGTCCCTATCTGTAGCAGCGCGCCATTAATATAGTAGCACAAACAGCAACATTCAGGTTTATTAGTTCAGCAGACACAGTGAGGGGCAACACGCCACTTTCACATGTCTGGACACGATTCGGAGGCACACCGTCGTCATTTAAAGAGATAGGCGTGATTTGTTATACTGCTGAACGTTTTACTGCCGACGTTTTCCTCTTATATTTTCAGTCAATCGGTGAACGGTGCATTCATATTTTTACACCACCGAATAAAACTCGTCACCGAACTGTACTGAATTTAAAGCAGCAGTTAGAGAATCTACTCACGCCCCGTCTAGCATGCGCTGCCGATGCCTCCGAGGCCCCCGTCGAGGATCAGCATAAATATTACATGAGCGGTGTCACAAAAGCAACAAAATGCAATGAGGGGGTGATCAAAAATGGATCAAATGTGCAGATAACCTTTTCTCTTTTCTTTCTCTCTTTCACAATGTCTCACTCTGCCACCTTTTCCTTTCCTTTCTCCTTCTCTCTTCTACTTTTTCAGAATGAATAAAACCGGCTGATGACCTTTTATTTTTTGCCTCTCTTTTGTTCCCCTTCTCTCCATTTCACTCTTTGTCTTTCGTTACTCAAGTGTATAGCTGACCAAAAAAACCTATCTATGTGGTTTGCAGTGCGTGTACACCGTACGAATTGCTCTATTATCATTATGACTCATAATTAAGTAGGCGATGATCTCTCTATTTTGCCTTGTGTCCTCTTTATTGTTGTTTTTGTGATCCACTGTCTTGTTATGGGCCTCGTCTGTGTCTGCTCAGAATTTATTCATCAATATTTTATTTTTGAGGGCAAAAATTGAGGGAAAACATGTCATTTAAGAGGCTGCCAATACTGGTGACCCTGTTAAAAATGATTCCCTTCTCTCTGTCTCTGTCCCTGTCCCTCGTTATTGTCGTAGTAACCTCCTGTCCAACCCGTATGCGTGCGATTGTCATCTGGCCTGGCTGGGTCAGTGGCTGAAGAAGACCAGGGTGGTCAGTGGAAACCCTCGCTGTCAGAAGCCAGCCTTCCTGAAGGAGATCCCCATCCAGGATGTGGCCACGCCAGACTTCACATGCGACGGTGAGCCAATCTGTCACTCGTGCTCCTCTTTTTGTCTCCGTCCACATGATGAAAGAAGAAGACAAAACACTTGGAAATGTGCAGGGTTGGTCCACCACGTTCCACAGGACGTGCTGCCAGCATTAACAATTACACTGCAGTGTCAGAAAAACCAAGAAGGCCACAGCCTGAAGCCTGAAGCCTGAAAGAAGTGACACGTGTCACTCAGAAGCCATGTGTTCTGTACAGATAAGAGCAGGAGTCAAGTGATAGAATTACTGAAGGCATTCTCCTCACCCCCCCCCCCCCCCCCCCTCAAAAAAACATTTTGAAGTCAATTTTATCCAGGAAGGTTGTTTTTATGCTTTTTTCAATTCTTTTGTGGGACATAAATGTTGGTAATATAAGGAAGGAAAGCAAGAGTCTAATGAACATGACATGCCTGCTGCAGTTCAGCATCATGTGGTGAAAAAGAAAAATGTCAACACAGAATACTATTTATATCATTACAACTGCATTACCCAGAGTGACTTACAATAAGTGCCCTAATTTCCCCTAAGGAAGATGAATATTTCTCAGGGCGAACTCGCTCTGATATCAGGTAAATCTTGTCACGTCCTACGTCAAGTCTTTTTGTTTTACACTGGACTCAAATTAAATTATAATTGCAAAAGCTTCCATCATCCCATGCTTTAAGGCGGCAGACACACACACACACACACACACACACACACACACACACACCCTCAGTGGGGTATTGTGAGGACAGGTCGATCGGTAACTACTGTGCCAACAGCAGCCGTAGATGACATCAGCCTGTGGTTTCTATAGTGACGTTGCCGTTACCACAACCATGCCTGCCTTTTGCAACGTAGGCCTTCGTTTTGCCGCTAAGTTTGACGCCACGGACAAAGTGTGGTCTGGTTCTGCTGTCGATTACATCTTTGTTTCTTTTCCTGCCTTTCTTCTTTCTTTAATGGCTTTACACTTTAAACTCTTTTCGATCTCCTCTTCCTCTATCTTCCCATCTCGTTCAGCCTCTCTCTTCCTCCTGAGTTCCTTAGAATTTATTACACTTTTCTAATTTCCTGTAGCTGCGCTGCAACCATTTACTGAAAATGAGTTTGGAAAGTAGTTAGCCCGCTTGGCCCAAGTAAGGAGACTGTGAGATGGTATCAGATCTTAATATTCATTCTTGCATCTTGCGCACACACACACACACACACACACTTACTGCTCAAACTCACTCAGCTGCAGACACAGATTCAAGTGACTGATACCGCACTCAAGCCTTTGTACTTCTGTCCTTGTGAGGACCTTACAATGGTTACATTAAATGTCTAATCTTAACGCTACGCTAATCCCTATTATAATACTCTAAAAGTGCACTCAGTAGAGTGAAGATCTTTGCCAGGTGTGCCTTCCTCTCCCCCCTCCAAACAAAGAAGAGTTGAATCTCGCTCGGTCGTCCCTCCCGGCTCCTTTACAGTCGAGATGAATGTAAAGATAACAAAATGGGGGATTCATTCATCTCGTGTCGAGCGTTACTTCAGCGGAATCAATCTGCAGATGCTCCGAAAATGAGTGTTTGTAGCTGATTGCTAGAAAGTTGTTGATCACATGCGACCCCTACTAGCCGGTTAAGAGGAGAAAGGCGTAATCAGACAATGATGGTATGAAATAGTCAATAAAATTCAACAATTGTGAGTCAGTGCAACCACTAGAGATCCTTGAGCAACCAGTCATAAATGTGCAAAAAATGTATGAGGCTGATGGGTCCAGTGTGCGTGATCAGCCCTGGACAGACAGACAGACACACACACACACACACGATCGGGCACATGATCTCCCCACAGGCTTGCGCCTGGTGGAGATAATAGACCAACATTCAGAAAGTCATGGTAGTAAATGAATCCGTAAGAACCGAGGAGCAGCATTGTAGAAAAAAACTACAAAACATAATTTGTTCAAATGTTTATTGATCTTGAGATGAAAGATCTGGATCATCACCAACATCAAATTAATTGTCCTTTGGCTCAACGCCCGCGTGTTCTCAAAGGTTTGAGGACATCCTGCTGCCAGTCAGACAAACAACAGCTTCCCAACAGGGGCGACATCGCCTCCACACTCTGAAGGTGTAAATCTCAAACTGGTTCTCAAAGAATACAAGCACACACACACACACACACACACACACACACACAGGGCCAAGGTCCCCATGTCCGGTCTATTTATAGTCGAGTAAAATGACTGTTAAGTCGTAGCGAGGCAGCCGGGGGAAAGGTGAAGTTAATTGAATTTGTGTGAAGATATTTAGCGCACATTTAGATGTTAGTTCAATCAGCCAACTGTGGAGCGAGTCAGCCCACGGCTTCACCTCCCTGTAGACTCACTCAGCTGCACACACACACACACACACACACACACACACACACTTCTCATGTTTGCGCTCATTTGCTTGACATTTAGACGTTAGCACAATTAGAGAAACAACCAAGTGATGGAGGAAATGGCCACGGGACAGGGGGAGTTAGCTATTTAACAAACGAAATGTGCACCGAACTCATACCCTTCTGCATTAGACGCATGCATGTGTATCATTGGTGCCCATGGCAGCATATTGGCAAACAGGCACAGCACAACCACACAACCGTAGTATGAACATACAACAGATGAGTGTAAACTTGGCCTCTTTCTTCCTGTCTACAGGCGGACAAGTACACACACACACACACACACACACACACACACACACACACACACACACACACACACACACACTCAGATTGCAGTTGTGTTTTGATTGGCTTAGTGTCCAGTTGTCATTATCCTTCATTATGGCTTTAACTCGGCTTGTTTCACATTTGTGACCGCAGTTCAAGTATTTACATGCTGCAGCTCTGAATTAAAGCTGTGTGTGTGTGTGTGTGTGTGTGTGTGTGTGTGTGTGTGTGTGTGTGTGTGTGTGTGTGTTTGTCTGTCAGTCAAGTAAAGCGAGGGCGTTTTTAGCCAAGAACAAATCTGTCGTCTGTGATCCTTCTTATCTCTGAGTGTGAAACGATTATAATCGCTCAGATGTTTTTAGTCTCTACCATATGTGTGTGTGCATGTGTGCATGTGTGTGTGTGTGTGTGTGTGTGTGTGTGTGTGTGTGTGTGTGTGTGTGTGTGTGTGTGTGAAACATAGCTGCATAGCCAGAGCAGTCTTTCTAACAGAACAACCGTTCAGTTTACCTCAACCATTAAAAAAAAGGTATTTTTTCAATTTTTGAACTAAAGGTTCAATTCATGCCAAAGAGCAACAGTCTTAATAACATGGTTCCCCAATCTTATAAAGAAAAGTTTGTATTAAAGAGTTTTTTATTCAGGTAAATATGATCTCATGCAATTTTTGAAGGGCATTCTTATCTTGGTATGACACAGCAAAAAATGTCTATATCTATCTATCTATCTATCTATCTATCTATCTATCTATCTATCTATCTATCTATCTATCTACCTACCTACCTACCTACCTACCTACCTACCTACCTACCTACCTATCTATCTATATATCTAAGCTACATGACTGCAGGGGACTTTTCACACTTACTGCAGGCCAACTCATCAACATCTGGTCAGTGTTTCTGCAGCGTGAGCCGAGGGAATTCAACAACAGCGTGACCTGCAGGCAGGTCCTGAGCCATATGTTGAACCACAGCGGTGTAGCTGGTTTTGGCTGCCTCTGGTCATTTCAAATGGATTGTAAAGTACTCTTTAAAAGTGCTGAGTGCAGAGTTGATTAGAACTGACCAAGTACCACACTTACAGTTCAGTCTTTATCTCTGTGCATCCCTCTCTCTCTCTCTCTCTCTCTCTCTCTCTCTCTCTCTCTCTCTCTCTCTCTATTCTCTCCATCTTTTTTGCCCTACCCTGTCTCAACCTCTTGTCCCTCGGTCGAACTCATTTCCTCCTTCCTTTTACCACCCACTGTTGCTCTTTTTTATTTCTCTCACCTCTGTCCCTTTCTTTTAATTTGCCTGTCCTTCTCCGTTCTCCTTCTTTCTTTGTCTGACATCACACTCTGTCCCCCCCCCCCCCCCCCCCCCTCTCTCTCTCTCCAGGTGCTGAGGATAATGGTTGCCTTCCTTCGTCTAGTTGTCCTGACGTCTGCACGTGCACAGACGGCGTGGTGCGATGCAGCAATAGAGGGCTGCGCTCTCTGCCTAAGGGCATTCCCAAGGACACCACGGAGCTGTGAGTCACGCTCGCACAAAAGACACACACCAGGACGCACACGCGTTCACTTTTTGTTCAAATAAACAATACGCGAAAGGCGACGAGAATGCCAGCAGACGTGCGCATGCACTCCAACAGAAAAATGGGCATTGCTTACTCTCCACTAAAGTCACAAGCACACACATAAATACACACAGTGCTGCAGTCCAATATTGATGCAGCAGTTTGCCCTCTGCTGCTTCAGGAACTAACACAGCATTTAGTGACTACACACACACACACACACACACACACACACACACACACACGTTGTTTCTTTCGGTGTGACTTCATGGGTTCATAGGCAAGTGAGTGTTGCGGGTACTTGTGTGTTTATGGTGTTTGTTTGGATGTTAATGTCATAAAGCAATGAAGCACTGCGGATATTTGAATCTTATCTACGACACACAATCACATGCTGTTTAATACATTACACATAGGCACACGGAGAGAGACTGCCAGAGCGAATACAGACCGCTTAGAGGAGACATCAGAGAGGTTATTTTCCTTAAAATATTTCAAAGATGATTCTATTTCCAATATTATAATATTAAATGTCAAAGATACTGAGTAAAAAAAAAGCCACGGTCCACTTTTTAGATTCAAAATCTTTGCCATAACTGTGATGGTCTTTTAGTCAAAGAGACACTGACAAAAGAAAATCAAAATATTTTAGTTAATAGTACTTTTAATTATGTATTTGCCTTTCTCTGTGCAGCACAGCTGCTACATTCTGTAACTTGCTTTGTCTTGTTAATTCCAAGCTTGTAGGAATCCATGTAACAAAGACGCAGACCAGCGTAGGCCACGTCTATAATGATAGCAATTGTTAGAAGTGATGCAGGATAAAACAAGAGTGGAACAATGTTAATCGAGATTACGACATTTAGAAAAAAAAAAAAAAGGTGGGAGCACAGTCTGTCGCAGGAGAGGTGAATAATCACACACACACACACACACACACACACACATAAAGAAACCCCTCTAGCTGTGAAATAGGTCTGCTCTGCGAGGTCAATAGCAGTGATTAGGTATTGATCAGGCTGAAGAAGACACTCCATCATACTGTCCACATGACCTACTTATGACCTGAGAGAGAGAGGAGTGGAGACCAACAGATCATAAAATGTGTGTGTGTGTGTGTGTGTGTGTGTGTGTGTGTGTTAACTTCAGTAGGTGGATGTTGCATATCTGCAGTGGTTGGAATATGTGTTTTAAAGCTACATGTTAAACTGTTGTATTAGTGCCACGCTCCTCCTCCTCCTCCTCCTCCTCCTCCTCCTCCTCCTCCTCAGTCTGGCACGTTCACATCCAAACACCTGCATTCTAGTCATCTTGCATCTCCTTATGCAGAGAATGCAACAGTTGGTAGAATCTTACCTGTACTTCAGTGTTCAAGCTAACTTTAGGTGACAACAAAGATCTCTTGTCTGTGAGCTGTGTGGGATAAATGGGAGAAAGTTTCGAACTTTGGCGAGTGCCACGCTCGATGGTTCCCCCTGCTTTCATTACATTTACATTACATTACAGTCATTTAGCAGACGCTTTTATCCAAAAGCGACTTACAATTCAGTCTCTCTCTACACACCGTAGACGGAGCTACGGGAGACATTTTTGGGGTTAAGTGTCTCGCTCAAGGACACATTGACATGAGACTAGCGGAGCAGGAGCCAGGGATCGAACCGATCCTCTGATTGAAGGACGGCCCTGCTCTCCACTTAGCCATGATCACCCAACTTTCAGTCTTTATGCTATGCTATGCTATGCTATGCTAAGCCAATCCGCCCCCTGGCTCTTGCTCAGCTCTAGCTCAGTGGCGTTGATCTTCTTCTTCGTGTAACATTCACATAGCACACACCAGAACATCATACGTGTTACATAAAAGACGCTACACTTCTCTGGTAAACGGTTATGTGCCGTATTTATGTATTTGAGGTTCCACACTTCATTCCTCTTCCCACCAACACTCAACCAAACCCAACTCACTTCTGCCTTTCACGTCCCCCGTCTGCTGCACCCGTTAATGTGACAGAAGTTGCCAAATCAAACCCGTTTATGTGCTATATTGCCATTTTCTCACCCTCGTAGATCTGTATTTTCTGTATTAATATATGTAATACATTCCTCATTAACTATGCACCTTTCCCTGCAGTTACCTGGAGGGTAATATGCTGGCATCTGTGCCCAAGGAGCTGACAGGCCTGAGGCAGCTGTCATTGGTGTAAGTACCCCATCACGTAACCTTGAACACACACATATCTGTGTGCAGACAGTTTGGAAACCCACCATGCATCTGTTCAGTATGTTTCTCTGTGTGTGTGTGTGTGTGTGTGTGTGTGTGTGTGTGTGTGTGTGTGTGTGTGTTTGTCTGTGTGCACTCACTGCGTCCTTGTATCTGCACAGGGACCTGAGCAACAACAGCATCAGCATCTTGGCCCCCTTCACCTTCAGCAACATGACTCAACTAGCCACACTGTGAGTTACCATCGCAACGCACACACACCTAGTCATGAATACACACAACCCCACCCGTGTGTTGATGGGTTGTGTGTGCGTCTGTGTGTGTGTGTGTAAGGTTAAAAAACACAAGATAAATCAGTGTTTTCTTCTCTTAACTTTGATTAATCGCCCCATCTTCTCTCCCCCCTTCTTTCTCGTCTCTATCTTTATGTTTTGCTCTCCTCATTTTTCCACTTCTGTCCTCCTTTTCCCCCGAACATCACTTCACTGCTCTCCCTCTCCTCTGTCTCATTTCAAGCTTCTCTTGTATATTCTTCTTGTTTCCTCTTCCTCTTTCATCTCTTTGCTAACATGGGGTATATTGCCTTTTCTATCTGCTTATTCCTTCCAATATTGTCCTTTCACTTCTCCGCTACTCACTCATCTGTTGAATTAGAATCTTCTGCAGAGCCTTTTAAATTCCCCTCTCTTCAATACTTTACTGCCATTCTGTCACACATACAAATTGTCTTTATT
>NW_027176290.1:388006-394162 GCF_023349555.1 Cebidichthys violaceus
TGCAAAGACACTGTAACACACGTCTGCTAGAGGAATTGTCGGTGTAGGTTTCCATAAGAAAGTACAAAGTGGACTGTGACTCAGGTGCTGACATCACTCTCTTGTTGAGGTTTCGAGGGACCTCATATCATCACCATAAATCAAATACTCTCTTCCTCCTCTTCCTCGAGGAAACAAATCACTTGTATTGCTCTCCTAAGCTCTTACTTGTCGTGTCCTGTAAGGCCTTTTCTTAGCACACCATCCATTAAATAGGTAGCCTTTTAGCACAATATCACTAAATATGTATCCCTCCTTTACCCCCTTCCTTTTTTTCTAATCTCACCTGCTTCTGTTATGTGTCTAAGGTCCGGTAGATATCAACATGATGTCAAAGTGTGCCCCCTGCCTGGCAGCACCCTGCCAAAACAACGGTACCTGTGTCTCCGATACGGCTGGATCCTACCACTGCACCTGTCCATATGGATTCAAGGTGAGACACTTGAAAGAGACCCTTTTCTACGGGGAAGGGGGGTGACCCGGAGGGGCCGTGCTTTCTGGTTCTTAGTCTACGACTAAGTCTATTTTATTAAATCTCTGTTATGGTCTCATGTCAATTTATGTTGTCTCGCGTATTCATGTATTGCTGTGGTCAGACTTTTCTCATCAAGAGTGTAAACATAGTTTAGCAGCTGTGGAAGCAGAACAAATCAATCCCTGAACCTCGATAACGTTAGCGCCACGTTCTTTCTCCTGATCCCTATTACCTGCTCCCTACACTGTCACACACATCACCATCGTTCGGTGGCTCCTCTGTGTTCTGAAGCTCGTGAATTGCGGAATCCTTTCGCCGACCGATTGGCTGCATGACCGAAAGGTATCCGAGATGGATAGCCGCGCCGCATAAGCCTGTGGTATTAGCGGCATTATCAGGCTTAGCTTCGGCCTCGCATGCATAATGTATCTACCTATTCATCAATAGAGGAATGATGACTGCAGCTGGCTGCACTGGGAGGTATTGACTGATCAAAAGACGAAGGGTGTAATAATTGTCAGGACTCCTGCGTTAGGGAAGACATGCAAATCTACTCGTGAGGGGCGATTTGCATTTAAGGAGTGTGTGTATAATATATGAGTGTCTGCATATGTGTGTGTGTGTGTGGATTACTTACCAGATTGTCTGCATGTGTGTGTGTAGAGATCAGTGGGTTCAAGCCTGTGTGTGTGTGTTTAAAGATACACTTATCGTCTCATGTGTACACACACACACCTCATAAGCTTTGGGCTTTTACAGGAGGACAAAGCCTTGGTCTCGCTTTTAATTAAAACGTCACATGCCAAGGCCACAGACTGGGAAACACTGTTGGGCGTACGTGCGTGTTCCTGTGCCTGTGCATGACCGAGTGTATTTTTTTTTTTCCTTTCTGTGTCCACTGGGACAACGTTAATTAAAATGTGTTTGAGGAATCAAAGAAGGAGCAGCAGAGAACAAAAGAGGGAGAGAGAGAGAGAGAAACTACTTCTACTACAGGAGAGAAGAAGAAAAGAGAAAGTGGAAAGGGTTAAATGTTGAGAGAGAGGACACATCTGACAGAGAGGGACAGTTAGAAAGAGAGAGTGAATAAAGATCAACAGTAAATTAAAAAAAAAAAAAAACGAGAAGAGGAAATAATCAAGATGGATGGAGAAGGAAAGCAAGAACAAACGTCCTGTTCTCCGCTTTGATCAGAGGAAGTGGGTGTGTTGGCGGCCAAAGGTTCGGTGGTTTGAAATTAAAACTACAGCCACAGGGCTCGATGTGTGTGTGTGTGTGTGTGTGTGTGTGTAGACCTCTGATACGTGATACAGTTCCTAGTGAAGGCTGTTTATTTAGAAAACAGGTGTGAGGTGAGAGCAGTAATGAATCAAGGCAGTAGGCTGCGTCATGCATATGCGCTGCGTTCACATGTGTAAAGCTGATTAAGCTGATTACTGGGATTGTGTTTAAGAGGGAGAAAGAAGAGGAAGAACAACAGTGAAAGCTCATTGGGAAAGCTGCTTAGGAAATTGCTATATTTTAGATGAACCAACCAGAATACATTTATTCAACCCTCTATCTTTCTGCAGGCTATATTCTTTCACCACAACTAAAAATATTATGAAGTCTGTGGTTCCAAAGCAGAACATTGGTATTTTATTACAAAAGCAAAAACAAGAGCAACTGTCTGGCCTACCAGACACATACATATACAGTATATATGTATGTATATATATCCAATGTTTAATGATTAACTTTCTCTTTGCCTTGTCCTCTCCTCCAGGGTCAGAACTGTGAACTACCCATCAACGCCTGCATTAGCTTCCCCTGCTCCAATGGAGGAACCTGCCACATTCAGCCCGGCCGCGAGGACTACTTCAGGTACAGATCTGTGGTTAACTAATGCGGCTTATATAAAACACACTGAAAAGGATTGCGTGTGTGTGTGTGTGTGTGTGTGTGTGTGTGTGTGTGTGTGTTAATGCCTGTGTGTCTGCCTGTTTCTTATTGTATTTCAAACCCACATATTGTAGTTTCTGTACCTGTAAGATATTTACAGGAATAACAGAGGAAGAGTCATTTCAGAGGAGTCCTTCGGGAATCCGTTTATGCTGTAGGTCAAATCGTATTGCCCTTACTACCCTGCCGCCGCTCTCTATTAGTGGAGACTCACCCTGTGTTCTCATCTTAAGTGAAAATAAACTTTACTCGGCCCCCAGAAACATAGACAACATGATTAGAGTGGACAGTCTTCACTGGACAATGCATTATCCGAGATAACAACTTACTTCCTTATGATGTGTTTTCCTGCCTGTGTGTGTGTAGGTGTGTGTGTGTGTGTGTGTGTCGTGTGGTGGGGGAGTTAGACAGGAAGAGAGGGGACCTTTTCGGAGGAGGAACACCCATTTGGGCTGCTCATTAAATCCTTGTGCTCTCTCTGACCTCCTCACTCGCTTAAAGGGATGTTTTAAACTTCTGTCAGAGTCCCTCAACTGATTCTGCATTCATCTGCCGGCTCTCTGTTCCCACAATGTACACGCACGTTATTTATTCTGTGGTATAATAATATAATATATGCTTGGTGGAGACTCATGTTTCATTTAAGCATTGGCACACCAGTGTGAATGTTGAGTCTGGGTGTTTTGTGTTTCCCTTTCGAAACCAATGCAAAGTCAATTTATGGAGATTACTGCTACTACTGTTGCTAACTTTGCTAGTTTTGCCCCGTCACACTAGTTCATAATGTAATCTATAGCGCAGAAGTATCACACTGCTCTATTCTGACTGAATAAATGCACATGGGATTACCTAGAAACTACTTTTTATAAACTGGAGGAACATAAATCCTCAGTTAACAATTTGAAAACATCTATAAAAATGATTTACAGGATTTTAAGCTTATGCACAACATAAGCACAAACCCACAGTCCATGATGTGCCTCTTCATTCATCTCTATTTGTTCGAGGAGAGCGCACCACACTTGCTCGCTTCTTTCCAGTAACCCCTGTTTCACATTCACACAGTTTCACACGTTCACACCTTGGGAGCTGCCCAACACAAGCTCAGTTTGACTCCTTGGCTGCAGAGCGGCTCCACCGGAGACGCCGGGGGGTCAAGATCCTCTCAGAGGCAGCTGTTGAGGGAGCGGAGAGCCAAGCCGATACAGGAGATCAAACTCGCTTTTCACACTTCGGCTTAAATTTGAACACGGCGCCAGGAGACAAAAATAAAACTCAACCGAGGGGGACCGCGAACCAGAAGCAATCAAAATGTTGTGGTGTGATGAATTAAAAACAGACTGTATATGCATTTTTAATTTGCCGCATTTTTAACAAAACAGCCTTTTTGCCATTTAATTGAACGAAACCACATTAAATACACAAAGTTTTACTCTCTTTAAAACTCTTTAAAGGGCCAAGAAGGCAGCGCTAGTGGTGCAATACAAAACATATTAAAAATGCTGTAAATTGTGCAAATGAATACTATAATAGTGCATAGACTCTTACACTCATGCATACAATTGTCATAAATATCTTAACCAGATTTGTCTCTGAACAAGGCCTTTGTCCTTTGTGGAGCTCTGATGTGCGTCTTGGCCTTTCAGGTCCAGTGTGGTAATGCTATTAGGGGTCTCTTTACCCTTTACAGATCTCCTCCTAATGTTAATACCAACGCAGGTGGGAGCGTCCCCTCTGAGACACGCAGAGAGAACGAGAGAGAGGGGGAGACCCTTTGACATTTTAACATGTTGTGCAGTCAAACTATTTCCCTGAAATGTCAAGAGTGGGATTTGATTTGGCGGAGCGGTGCTTTCTGACACTGTCAGTGTTTGCAAACGTCTTCTCAATTTCTATTTCTTTATCATTTGTTTTTCGTGGGAAACTTTGTTTTCTTTCTTTCTTGCCCTCTTTTATTATTCCTCTGTTTCCCTTTATTGTTTTTCTTTCTTCATTCATTTCCTGTCGAAGCAGACTATGCAGACAAATCACCACTCATTACCGGAACAACTTTACCAATTAAGCCAATCAGAAACCAAACCACTCACAGAGCCAATATTTTATTTGTGCTGCAAGGTTAAAGTATGACGTCTCAACCACAAAGACGTGCCTCTTATTGGCAGGTTTGTGATTGAGACAGGTGTGCTTTGTGTTAATGAAGACCGACATCCAATTGATTGATTTTCATTGCTCCAGTGTAGCTTTTAGCAGCTTTTAGCAGCTTTTAGCTCTACTGGCCAACACATATACAAGAAATAAATATCTAGTTATAGATAGATATGGTATTTTATTTATCAGGGGCTGATGGAGACCAGACCACAGCTAAAAGGAAAGTGGTTTTGGACTTTATTTTGCAGAGTAATATGACTTCAATGGGATGTTCACCTTGTTCTGTGACTGCTGGATGTGTAACCAGGATGCTAATATGTTAGCCACAACAACTCATGTTGTGCTAAATTGTTCAACGCAGCTTCAAATGTAGATTTGTGAGAGCGGCAGACAGACGTGGTGGAGTAACCAACGACCATCCTCCATGTGTGGGATGAGAGAGAGAGAGTGAGAGAGAGAGAGAGTGTGAGATGAGTGTTAGTGTGAGAAACAGGCAGCGGAGGCAGATTTGAAAAGTCAGATTGAGAGTGAAACAAAAACAATCAAAAGAATATAAAAAAGTTTTAACAGGTGCAAGGGAGCAAAGAGGACAGAGGATACAATGTCTTTTAAGTGTTTCTATGTGTGTGTGTGTGTGTGTGTGTGTGTGTGTGTGTGTGTGTGTGTGTGTGTGAGGGGGGGTGGGGGTGTAGTGTGTGTTTTTGAGTGTGTGTGTGTGTGTGTGTGTGATCTATCATAAGGAGTTAACGGACTGAGATAAGAAGGGTGGGAGAGAGATCAAGGGCTCGAGAGAAGAGAGGGTGAAATGCATCTAAAGATTTGAGGGAGAAAGAGAGTGAGGGGGGGGGATGAATGGAGGGGAGGAGGAGGCTTTGATAATTCTTTTAGAGTTGCCCATCTGTTTACTGTAGTGCCATCCAACTTTAAAAAAAATGACATGAATTAAAAGGAGCTGGCTGCAGAGGAAGACAGAGGTTTTGTGTGACGCATTAATAGTTCAAAATGGGAACAGAGACGTTAAAATTTCATTTCTGCTATAAAATGAGGCATGAAATAGTGTCTCTTGTTGGACCGCTAAATATAGATGTATGCCGTGGCTCCAGTGGTGTGTAAGAACCGGCACAGGAAGGAACAGAACCCACCAGAATACAGATCCAATTGTTTTCTTTAAAGCTCTTATTGAAGAGTTTAAGGGGAAGTGGGGTTGAGCAGCTGATTGATCTGGCTGATTGATTTTGTCTCAAGTTGTGCAGCAGGAGTGTGCGCTCAGAACTGGCCCCGGTCCCCATCTTATAATGCATATTGTGTGTGTGTGTGTGTGTGTGTGTGTGTGTGTGTGTGTGTAGCTGTGTGTGTCCGCCAGGTTTCGAGGGCCAGCGTTGTGAGATAAACCCAGACGACTGTGAAGACAACGACTGCGAGAACAACTCCACCTGCATCGACGGAGTCAACAACTACACCTGCGTGTGTCCACCCAACTACACAGGTACACACACACACACACACACACACACACACACACACAGTCTCAAACACACACACACACATCTATT
>NW_027176291.1:5000-7500 GCF_023349555.1 Cebidichthys violaceus
ACACACACACACACACACACACACACACACACCTTGGAACTCTGTGTTGTACACTCTCAGGTCTCCTAAGCCTTTTGTTACAGAGCCTTGAGTCAGCATCGACATTCATTTATCACACCCGCTCATAGACACCGAACAACAACCCCTCCCGCCCGGGCTTTAAATCCCCCCCCATCCAAAGCCTGGAACAACACACTGCAGCAGCACCGCCCAGCTCCCTGATGATGAACACGCGCCTAAAAACACTCTCATAGACACGAGCACACTCACGCACGCACCTCGAAGTCTGCCCGGTCCCTGGAAGTTCCCACGCCTGATCAAACGAGGCATCCGAACAAAAATGCGCGGCGCAGATTGAGATTTCTCATACCTGCGGCGCCTCTTTCTACTCTGCGTTTGGTGTGTTATCACAGCTTCTCGTTAAATCCCTTTTTTTCTTTACCGGTCACATTTTCAAGTGAAGCGTGCCTTTCACTGTAACCTTGACCAAAAAAAGTGTTGACGCGAGTATCCGGCAGCAGAAGCCAAGAGGTTAATACACTTTGGGATTGTGTCTGTGTGTGTTCGTGCATGCGCATGCTTTCTGCCTACGATAACACGATTAGCTGAAGGCTTAGCCATCACTTTTTCCTCACCTCCCCTCCGTGACCCCCCGCAAAATACAGTGTAGACTCAACGTTGAGGCGGTAGTTGGGGCTAAATGGGATCACCGGCGGGGCTGAGGGGTGTTGAGGCCCGGGATCAAATTGCAGGATTAAGGATTAGACCTGGAGTTTGCATTGAGTTAGCGACACGGGACACATCGGGGAGTCTTCTGTCTTCAGAGCGTTTCTGGGCCGAGAAAGGCAGTGAGCTGAGGAGAAACTTCAAGAAGGGATTTTTTTTTTTTTTTTTAAGACTGAAGAGAATTGCATTTGTTTTTATCCTTTGCAATATCAGTGACACTTTGACTGCTGTCAGTCTCTTGAAGGCTGATGCTGCTAGTTTTAAGCTAAAGCCGCTGAGTCAGGGTGCAGCGCCAATATTAATTCATCTCACAGTAAAGCTGCGAAGAGGTTATGATTTTCTTGTCGGGCTGAAGGATGTGTCATAAAGTTTAGGGCATTTCGCAAAACTAGGTCAACAGGTTGCTTTAGCTTTTGATAGCAAAATAGAATTTATATTTTCAGCCCGTGACATGAATATTATGTTTTCATCATTATCATCACGCTGACCTCACTGCTTTTTATTGGCTATTTTGTTGGCATGTCAAAGCGATACCTGAACAATCATGGTGACGGCAGCTTGGCGAGCTTGCCAGGTGACTCTCCTGACCTGTCTTTCAGAGACACTTTTCCTATTGAGCAGGTCTGCACACCGTACTCCTGTAATTTATACAGCTATAATAACTGCAATAGAAACAGGACTAGTAATGGTGGATTTAATATAATGAAAATAATATTAAATGTCAGAAATACGATATGTCTAGTACTAAGGCTAATAGCAGTAGTGGATATAATAGAATAGAAGCAGCATTAACAGTAAAATAAATATGACTGATAATGATAATTGTAGCAGTGGGTGTCGAGCAAGACTATGGCAACCGACGCAACCCTGATCCAGGTGTAACCCTCTGATCCATGGAAACCTGCGAGACGAGAAACATGCAGGAAGGAGACATGAATGCATAGAGATGGAGACGAGGAGAGAGGAGCTCAGTGTATCATAGGAAGTCCCCCGGTAGTCTAGACCCACCGCAGCATAACTAGGAGCTGGTCCACGGCCCTGCTGTAGCTAGAAGCGTTATCAACAGGTCTTTACTTAAATATGATGAGCAATTAAATGAATGTTTAAGCTTGGGACTTGTTTATGAAAATGGAGGGGGGGGGAGGAAGGCTTATTAATTCATCCGTCAGTCACGCTCAATGTTTTCGGACGCAATTGAAAGTGTGACGCTGCCCGACTGAGGGGAGTAGAAAGCTCCAGGGGTAAATTTTGATTCTCATTTTTTGTTTTCACGTGACCTATAGTTGCAGGGCTGACTCCTTTTGTGGGAGAGGAGCTCCGCTTTGCTCGGCTCTGTGCTCAGGTTGAATTGTGTAGAGCTGCGAGCAGTGTGTGTGTGTGTGTGTGTGTGTGTGTGTGTGTGTGTGTGTGTGTGTGTGTGTGGAGGGGGGGGTGTGACCCAGAGCTGGAGGGCACGGCCGACTGTTGAGGTCGCGTTCTGTGTTCACGTTGCGTGCGCGATGAAATCCCGCATGACATTTGCTGTTCTTCGCTTCGTGTTCCCAAAGCACAGAAACCCATCCTGATCATTTCTTTATTGTGTCGCCTCGCCCACTTAAAATATACGATTATATACAATTTAGTGTGATCGAGCACATTGTTATACTTGGAGCGTGATCCAAGTATGGAGATAAATTCATGACTTTATGGGGCTATATCATATATTCATGCAATATCCTATTGATTGGTTTAATTGATACGGTTTTATGCTTTTAACAATAATATATCATCATGA
>NW_027176291.1:10000-30000 GCF_023349555.1 Cebidichthys violaceus
ATCATTTTCATTCTCTGTGATCAGTGTCATCAGTGTCATCTGAAAGAACAAGTGTTCCTAATATTTTGCGCAGTAACTGATGGGTCCAGAAAAACTCTAAAACATTACATTTACTGCCATATGTGACAAAAGAAAGAGACAAATCCTCACTCCTTGCACGTCTTGCACAACATATTTAATTAGTATTTAATGTATGCAGGTGTCTGCACCGGCTCTGTGCAGGTGCATGCATCAGCTCAGTCTCACGGGCGTAACCGTGACTTGAAGCTTTTATTAAGGCTGCAAGTCTTTCTTTTCGACAACATGTGTGTAAACCTGTGGTTGGAAGTAGTTTTTAGATGAATTGAACTCCGACATGAAAACTGTGAATCACATTATTCTACAATATAATAGTGAAATTGGTCCTGTTAAATTATATAGAGTCAGAATAAAGTAACCAACTGTATATTCAGCATTTAAGCATTTATAAATTCAAAAACTGTAAAGACATATTTCATAAAAACATGTATATCCTTTACAGAAGGACAAATGCCACTAATCTTTAATCAAATCGTTCCTTTCCGCTGTAACATTTTCTTTTTTTTCCTTCTGTTTAGTGTTAGTATTCTGTTCACTCTTTGACCATCTGTACCCCTCACATCACACACACACACACACACACACACACACACACACACACACACACACACACACACACACACACACACACACACACTCAGATACAGGATGAGCAGTGAGGGGGAAGGAAGCACAGAGACAAGACAATGGATGGGGGGAAAGTGTCTTGTCCTCTCGTCGTCCCTCTGGGGGTTTCAGTGGAGTGAAAATGTGAGATGGATGGAAAACAGGAAGGACAAGTGACTGGATCTGCTGACACCTCCACTTACATGCTCTCTACGCACAGGGCTTGAGGCTTCACGAAATATTCAAACTGTTCATGTTTGGTTCATCGTAGAATTCAAACGGCACATTTGAATGTAGATTTTACGCGCACAGTATCTGTGATTCTCTCTTTACTTTCTTTTTATTATCGAGTCATTCTTACGTTCCTCTTCTTCTAAAAGCATTAGCTGGATACCAGGATGAATGTCTCATATCTGTGAGTTAAGTATGGTGCTGGAACCTGAAGGAGATTAGCTTAGCTTAGCATAAAGACTAGAAGCAGGGGGAAACAGCTAGCCTGGCTCTGTCCGAAGTAAGAAAATGCACTTACACACCCAAAAAAGTGTCTTAATTCACACGGTTCTCATTGGTTAAAACTGAGCTTTGGAGAGAGAGCCAGGCTGGACTGTATTGTCATCTCATACAGTGGTGATTTCTAAAGAAATAATACTTTCCAGACGCAGAGCGAGCGCAGTGCTGCTTCTGATGGACAACAGTGGCCCTCTGCCCGTAGCTGATGATTCAGCATTGTGTGTGTAATGGAAAGCTCTTAGCACCCTTTGCGTCCTCCCACTGCTTACAGAGGGAACTAAACCCACAGATTTTCACAGTAACAAAACCTGCAGCGTCCTGGTTGTCATCTCGACTCCACACATCATTTTTAAACACTGACTTGGACTCATTCTTCTATCCTCATCACTATTTCAGTGTCTCTCCTCTTGTTTTTTCCATGTCTCTGTAGGGTTGCCCTCCCTACGCTGATGTATTAATGTCCTGACTCCTCGTCTTGTTCCTCTTTCTTCACCTCCACATCTTTCATTTCAAATTTTTTTTCCTCTTTTTTTTTTTTTTTTCTGTCTCGCCTCTAAGTGGTCAGATCGCTCCGACAGATGAGATCTTGTGTTTATAACAAGTGTGTTAGGACTAAAAGCTCTGCTGAGGGCTCGGAGCTGCATGTTTAATGATTCATTGAGCTCCCTGGCACATACCCAGGCCGAGGCGTCAGGGTGGGGTTGGATTCGTGAAAAGTGGAGTTTGGGTAACGACGGTTTGTGTGTCTTCCCTCCCGCTATGAGGCTAATCGCTAGAGATGAGCAACACTCCCGACATTTTCATCAGCGCCGATAATCGCTGCCTCTCACCATCTGTCGAGCCAAAAATTCATTCAACCTCCAAACATAACTCTTAACTTCTGCTGTTTGTTCACCGCTTTTCTCTGCGGGACTGCTGCCGATACCTGTTGTCGTTCACACTCAAAAATAAAAGGAGCTGACTAACAAGCTTTTACCATTCAAATTAACTTTATTGGAGTTTTTTGCTTATTTTGAGTAAAACTTAAAGTTTTTGTTTTATAATCCGACTTCTTTGCCAGTGTTTGTCATTATTTTTTTAGCCGACAGATGATGTGTAAAACACTCCGTTGAAGACACAACAAAGTGTATTTAGATGTTCTGTTCTATTTCTAAGCTCTCTATCTGTTTCTCTTGCAGGCAGTATAAAGGGAGCGACAATAGTGGACGCTCTGGATACCCTCTACATCATGGAGATGTTTGAGGAGTTTGACGCTGCTACTGACTGGGTAGAGAAGAACCTCGACTTTAACGTGGTAAGTGTGTGTGTGTGTGTGTGTGTGTGTGTGTGTGTGTGTGTGTGTGTGTGTGTGTGTGTGTGTGTGATTGCATTAAAGTAGTAAGCAGTAATAGACTTCTGTATGGATCCATTAGACATGTTTTCGGCCTCTCTGGATTGTATTGATAACGTTGTCGAAGTCGGTATTCTCATTTCCTGTCCCCACACACACACACACACACATACACACGCACTCCTGTGATTCCTGGGGTAACGTGCATTGTCTTAAGATATGAAAAATTCTTTATTTACATATGTTGCGGTGGAGTCAAAGTGACGGTTTAGATTAAAACATCTCTGAACAATGGTTTCAATAACATTGATAAGACATTAAGGGCTTTGTGATCCATTAGCAGCAGAGCCCATTAGAAGCCTGGATAATTGTTTCTTACAATGCAATCATCCCGGCATCAGAAAATGACATTACATTTTTATATCATGTCATTAAGGAAAATTTATAACATGAAATATTAAAACACCCAGCAATTTTGAACTTATTATGCTCATTAAATTATGTCTTGATTATACTAATAATCATGTGTTTATAATGCCTTATGAGCAATAGTTAGCGAATCACTTGATTGGTGTCTCTGGATCAAATAAAATTTGATTATATTTTTGTACGTTTATCTTTTATATGTTTTAAAATGTGCTTCATCATTTTCAAATGCTGCTTTCAAATTGGGTTTCACTTTGTTATTAAGAGAAGCTATTTAGACGATGTTCACTCAAATATCAATTACTTTTTTATCCAGTGGCTGACTGTAGTTTATTTTAAGACTATATCATAAATAAGATCAAACACCCGACGACTACAAAATCTTCAAAAAGTCAAAAAATAACCGCACACATGACGTTCAGGCCGGGTCTGCCAAGTGGCGTCTAGTGATAAATGTTATCCTGTATTTTTCTCTATTTTATTTCCAACAGTTTTCTAGCTAGTGATGTTTTTTCCCTCCTCAAACTATGTGCAAGTTGGAAGCACATTATGTTTTTAGTCCTCCGCATCTCAAAATGTTACAAATGAATTTGGCAGAAACTCAGCAGACAGGTGGTGATCTAGATTTGGGATTAACGCCAAACTGTATGTTGCATTCAAGTGCTGGTGGGAAAGCATGTGGTCCAGGAAGTTGACTAATGAACAGCATCATATGACACTCAGCACTGAGTTGAAGTGGCACTCTACCAAAAACCTCCTGTCTTTTTATGTAAATTACCACTGTAGCTGCTAAAATATATATATATATATTTTTCACCTCCAGTTATTTGGACGTCAGACGTGTTCATATCTGTTGTTTTTCACATGTCTTTGATTACATCATGACTGAGTCTTACGTCCAATAACTCCTGAACTTGAAAGGTCTTTCAAGGCTCCATTATACCCTTGACGTCAATTATTCAAGTCTCTATTGACTGTATTATGGCAGAAGGTCGAGGCTTTGGCAAAATCAATTTAGTTGATCATCACACGCACACACACACACACACACACACACACACACACACACACACACACACACACACACACACACCTTTTGATACTGTGGTAAAAAGTCCTAAATCCTACAAAATAGGCACATTTTTTGTCCTTCTTTCAGTGCTTGTACCTCCATTCAAAACAGTGTTGAACACCAGGATGAAATGCCGGGAGTTGAGTTTTCATTAAAACAACGTTATGATTGATGTTTTAACTGCATGTCAAATTAATAAGAGCAGACAAGGACAAATTGCCTCCAAGTTACCATGTGACCGGTTGCTGATAATTAATGAAGCATTTAAAAAGCTTTTTTTTTTTTCAACGAGGTCTGGCGCATACATAAAAAAACACCGGGGCTACATTACTTCACTTCCAGCAAACTTCACAGAGGACAGGAGAGTAAAACCGTACCGGAGTCAAATACACCTTCAGATCAGATTTAAAGCTACTATATGGATTTTTCAGAAATGCTTGTTAGTAATGACACCGGTGGCCATTAAGTGAACTGCACTTAACTGCGAGCACGCCTCTTGGGCATCGGCCAAAACGGTGACGTCTCATTACATTCCAATTATATATCCTATTTGTAAAAACATTACTATCCGTAATGGTTCTATATACTTTGTCAGCTAAGGTAACGAAGCAACTGATGTCAGATTCAGGCCGTGTAGCTAAGTTACAGCCAGCTGGCTAGCCATAGTCTCGTTAGTAAGTAAGTTACAATCACGGGTCACGTTAGCCGGGGAATTAATTTGCCAAGCAACTAGCATATCCAATCAGATAGAATTTTGCTAGCCATAACGTTAGCCAGCAAGCAAGCTAAGGTTAGCCCGCTTGCTTTTAATGTAGCTTCGTAACGTTAGTTGATAAAATCATTTGCAAACGGCAAGCTAGCCAATATACTAGCCAGATGATCCGTAAGTCTGGATGGATGAACGAGCTGATGTTATCAACTCTAGACGATATTTTTGCTACGTTAGCTACACACTATGGGAACTGTAGCAGAGCTGAAAAGAGGCAAGGCACTCTGGAGCGGCCATGAACATCACAGCCTTCTGGGTTTTCCCAAAAACCCGTCCCGAGTCCTTGACATACATAGAAATCAGTCCACAGAAGGACGGTCTCAGTTTTTAAGTTACGTTGCATTCCGTACTCACATTGGCACTACAAAGCAATTATTACATGATAGTTGTTACATACTGTATAGCACCTCTAATCCTCCTTACTGTACTGTATGCAAAACTGTGGATGTTTCAGCTCATTCCCATGTGGGGACTTGCCACGCCTGAGTTTTCAGCGCCTCTGTAATCCCCTGTGCATAATCCTGCCTTATTTACAGTATTTACCAGCAGTCGTCCCGTCACTCAAACGGCGTCGTCGCAGCATGAGGCCCATTGTTTTCTCATCTGCTCTGTTCGTTTGCTGCAGTAGCATAATGCCGAGCCGTAAAGCTACCTTTGAGGCTCCACACTTTCTGCATATGCTTTAGGATAAGTGCTTTTTAATGGCCAGGCAGTTATTGTGAAAGCACCTCGGGAAAGGATGATTTAAATCGATCAAGGTTTTTTTATTATGTTACTAAAGAATCAGTAAGTATTTTATAAAAACTAGATTGAGACATTCCTCCTCACTTACTTGGGAGGTTTTTAATGAAAGATTTCAAAGGGAAAAGGTCGTCTCTCATCTGACAGCGTGACGAATGACGTGGAATCACAAAACTGATGTTATGTCTTATGAACAACTATAAACTTTTGCGACTCGAGTGAAATGGTCCAGGAAAGTAAGTCTTAAAACATTCTCGGAGAAGATTTAAAAGTCGAAAATGCTGCCGCTGCGCCGGAGGTTAAAGGAGCCTTTAAAGGGATTTGGAGACACAGAGAAGAAGGATAAAAAAAGACAAAGGTTTGTTAAAACCAACAAGGGGGATTTTTTTTTTTTAGGCTTATGAATACAGAAGTAGTGACAGTAGCCAGCAGTGTTTGTCTCTGGACACTTTGCCAGAAGACAGAAACAGAGTAACAGATGGAGAATGGAGAGAATACAGATTCACTTGATGTCTTTGTGCAACATGTCTGCGTCAATACAACTGTCCCGAAGCAGAAGTGCACAAGTTTTGATGGCTTTGTATTGTCAGTGTACACACACACACACACACACACACACACACACACACACACACACACACACACACACACACACACACACACATCAACATACAGTAGAATGACGGCAGTAGCCGGTGGAAGAAATGGTTCCGCCAAACTTCTGTGCTGTTCATCACTGCTGTGTGAACAGTTTCTCCTGTGGAACTGCGAGGTAAAGACTAATGGATTGTACATTCGTAATGCAAAACATAAACCTGCGCATCACATACTGATTGGTTCACACAGGAATTAAAGATGACCTCTGGAGAGGAAAGAAAGAGCTGCTGGCCAAAAAGTAAATTGCGCAACCATTAAGAAATATCTTTTCCGATAAATTACTGAATTTAATCTTATCGATCAGCACTTTTGCGTTCAACCGTCTTCACGTGAGCCAGGGGGAAATCAGCCAGCTTTCTGGACATTGCAACTTTAACTTTTTTGACGATCAAAGAAAAAATGGTTTTGTTACTACAGTTTATCTAGATCTGATACAAAAACGGCACTGATGAATATGTAAGGATACGATGCACTGATTCAAACGGAACATGGCTTCAGTAACTAGTAAGAGTTGTGGCCAGTTAGAATTAGATATTAGCTGCAGACACTTGTCCTAGTTACTTATGAAAACAATAGCTAGCATGACTTCAGCGTTGCCCTCTGCTCTTCTATGGCCAACGACTGATAATCGTGTTTTCCTTTCATCTCGGACCTGACACAATATGGCCGCAGCTCAGACGCCTCCCTCCGAGTCCCACTGCAAGGAGCCGTGCAGGTCGTACTGCCATTTATTTCTACACAAGCAGCTACGCAACGCCTTTTAGATCTATTTAAAGGGAAAGAGCAAGAGCACGGGGGTTTATAGCACCCCTGAGACTCCCTCTGTCATAACTGAAACGCTCTGAAACACAACTCACGATCATAAGCTACAAAGAGCAGGGGTTGGAAAAGGGAAACTCATGAATTTCCTGTTATGAGAAAACTGCAAGTGCTGGTTGCTTTTTTTGCCATTTTTTATTAAGCTCTAAGATCAGCAAATACAGTTTGTCACGTAACAACCCCCCCCCCCCCCCAAAAAAAAAAAAAAAAAAAAAAAGATCTTAAGATACACTTTCATCTAAAGAGGTCTACTCGGGCGATTACCTCATCGATTCATCTCGCTGTGGTCCTTAATTAGCGCTCTGTTAGGAAAAGGCCGTGCTCAGTCCGTTTCCTGTGCGCCCTGTAATGGATTTAACGTTTGCAACATCGGGACTCTTGACTCCTCGCCTGCCAACTTGCAGGAGTGAGATAACGTCACACAACTGCTGACTCGTGCGACTGCGGGGGTCACTGTCCAACAGTTTAAAGCCGTGACGGTCGCTAAAAGCAGACACTGCAGGAAGAACCGCTGTAACTGTTTGCTCAAAAGTGCTGTGAATATAAAGCCGGAGTGTTTCGGCTTCACTCTTCATTTAAACGGCACTCCTAGACAGCAGGTAGAAATAATTGTGTCCTTTCGCATTTCAGCGCGTTGTGGAGGAAATGATTACATTTTAATTAGGAAAATTAGCAACACAATCTAACTACTCAATCAGTCATGCAGACTTGGGGGTGGGGGATGACGGGACCCATTTTGTCTGGCATTTAATTTGTTTTTCCGCCGGACGGACTTTATTGTCCTATCTCTGGTCGACAGCAGTGACTTATGAGAGCTGTCAGTCAAGCACAAAAACTTCATCTGACTCAGGAATCTGTTCATAAAGACGCAGAGGGAGAGAGGGGGAGGGAGAGAGAGGGAGAGAGGGAGGGAGATGAAGCTTCATTGTTCTGTTGCTGAGACAAATAGCTTTACAAACTTACATTTTTTTGTCATTATTTGTCCCATTCCCTCTGCCAAAAACTGTCTGGAAATAGAGGCATTGTATTTTAAGATGCGGCGCACTTTATCACTGCCATTTAAGGCAATGTTTGGTAGCTGGGGATTTTGTTTTTTTTAACTTTGGGGGACGTGAAGCCCTTCACTGCTTTGTGACAGATTGGAATAAGAGTGCCCGACAAGCGGCCCTTATACTTCATCAGCATTTTCTTATTTTTATAAACCCTTTAAAAATCTGCTGATCAACCAAACGACAGAATAACTCAAAGTTTGGCACATACATCGATGACAGCAGGTCTGTGAGGCTCACAAGGACGAATCCAGCGTGCTGATGTCCAGCAACTCCGATGTTACCGTGTTCATCCTCTCAGTGTAGCTTTTTCAGCATGCTAACATCAGTAAACACAAAGTATAGCTGAGGCTCATGGGAATGTCAATACTTTTGGATGAAATGTCGAGGGGGCCTCCGCTGTGATTACAAATCCTTATTTGGGAATGTTTGCGCAACATTTCATGGCAATCCGTCAAACAGTTATCAGAGAGATGTTTCAGTCAGCACCGAAGTGATGGACCAACCAACGCTGCCATCTCTTGATCCACGTCACTAGTGTAACTATTTTAAACTGTTTTATGTTGTGATAATCACCAAAACACCCCGGATGCAGAATTAAAAGCTTCCGCAATTCCTCACGCAGTGCGGGTATCCACTGCTCAATACACTGTAAAAAACATGCACAATGCTAATATGTCACCAGCCACTTCGTCAAAACACTCCATTGCTCATTGTTTCATCTTACTCTCTCATTGCATACGCACTCATTCATGGCAGGTCTCAGTTCTAAACCTGCCCGAGTTTAAATGTTACCAGTATATCAACCGTTTGCTGCTACAACCCAAAAATATCTGTGTGAAGCCCACCTCGATCCGATCCTCCCCGAAAGCGAAACAAGACCCAGGAACATTTCTGCACTGAGTTTGTGTTTTCCTGTTTCACAGTTTGTGGGTGGATGCATTTGTATTCATGAGTAGCACTTCTGTAAGCGTTCCCTCCTCTCATAGTTCTTGTCTTTGTTCCCCGCTGCAGAATGCAGAAGTGTCTGTGTTTGAGGTGAACATCCGGTTTGTTGGAGGTCTGCTGTCCGCCTACTACCTGTCTGGGAAAGAGGTAAGAAACACACCGAAGCCTCCTGTGGCGCTTTCTCGTGAGTGGGAAGGATGGTGGGGATGGAGTGATGGAATGGGTGCTTTTATATCCTCAAAATCTTTAGTAATATCCCCTTCAACAGCTCGTACAGATTAATGTATCCCATTAGCGGGTGCCAAGATAAGTTCTCTTTTTAAGTATGGGTCTGTCGCTCTTTTAGTTCGATACCAATTAGGGTTGAACACACTGTGTGTACTTGAAGATGGCTGCCCAGAAATGTTGCTCCTCTTAGTTCTTGAATTATGTGGTGGATGCACATAGGTTAAGGATACAGCAATGTTATTTTTGTAAAAACTCAATAGAGTATCGTGTTCTTTCTTTACTTTTTTTCCCCACAGGAATGTCCTTGAATGTTGGCAAGATCTTTGATAAAACCGAGGTTGCCTCAGTCAGATATTGAAAACCGACCATTGTTTCACTGTACTTTTAAAAGTACTTCCTTTTTTGAAGTACGAGAGAAAAGAGAGGTGGTACTCCATCGGCCTCGGGGTGGAAGTATGTCCTGAAGTGTGGAAATATTCCTCCAGGCTCGCTTTGTGTTCAGATAAGAGAGAGATTCAGCGGGTCTTCTCGCTTTACTCATAGCGCCAGTCCAGCACTCTGTGCGAGTGAATATGTGAACCGACTTAGTGACAAGCGGCTGTGGAAATGACATCAGCAGGGTATTGCATTCAGATCCTGTTCCACTCTGAGGTTTTGTGTTAAACTCACGTTTCCTTAACATCTTCTCTCCTTTCCGTCTTTTAACTACACCGCTCAGACTGTTAATATGTGATAAGACCCCACCAAAGAATTCTTAAAAAAAACTATTTAAAAACTGGTACCTGCAAAGTATTTTTCGAAAACAGAAAGATCTTCAGAGTCTATTTCTGTTTCTCGACTGATGTCACAAGAGGGATTTCACTGCGAGTCACTTTTATCTTCACTGCTGTCGACACTTCTGCTGCAATCTGTACTTTAATACACACACACACACACACACACACACACACACACACACACACACACACACTGTCCCAATCTACACCGTCGTCGTAGCGGTGAGCGAACCGGAGTTGTGAGGCTAAGTGCTTCTTTATTAGCAGGGAGAGTGCGGGCAGGAGGCGCACTGGGAGTTCTCCGGTAGCAAAACCCATTTCCAACCTCAACGAGCGTTTTTAGCGCTTCACTACACACAGAGAATCTGGAGGAACACTACTTCTGATTTGCCATGTGCTGCATGTGAGGGTAATAACGCTAACAAGAACAATAATTGTTGTTTAAAGAAGGCTCACGAAAGCAACATTGTAATGTGTGTGTGTGTGTGTGTGTGTGTGTGTGTGTGTGTGTGTGTGTGTGTGTGTGTGTGTGTGTGTGTGTGTGTGTGTGTGTGTGTGTGTGTGTGTGTGTGTGTGTAAAATGTAAAGAATGGAATAAATCTGTGGCTCTCCGGAGAGTGAACTCGGTCTGATTTCAGTGCTTTCTTCAAACACCATCGGCCCATTTCCACTCATTCCCTGCCAGATTGTCAACGTTTCTTTATGCCTTTGTTTTTTTGCTCTTTGTACTCTGCAACCTGTGACCTGGAATCTTAATCTGAGCCCTGCAACCTGTTCCCTGAAGCCTGTATCTGCACCTTTTTCCTGCCCCATTCTGATTATTACCGGTGGATTCTCGATCACTTCTGTTTGGACTTTCAGTGAGCTTAGATGTCTTCACCTGGTCAATTAATCATTGAACTGCATTTGATTCCTCCTCCCTCTGCGGCCTGAATTTGTGAATCAGCAGTTTGTTTCAGCTCCTTTCTCTCTTAGAGTCTTTAGTTTTCTGCTATGGTTCAAACTCACTGCTCTCATTATTGTGATTTCCAGCCAAAGCAGTTATCCATGTCTAGTCCAAAAAACTCCGATAAACTGACTGTCCACTCCCTGCCCAGCTCCAAATGGCTGACGTACAGTTAGTTACTAGCTGGTGAGCATAGCAAGAGGAGCATTTAGCTGCTCAGGAGACAGATATTTTCCTCAGGAGTTGGTGAAAACTAAATATTGAACTTATATTAATCTGGTAATTTACAGCTAATCATTACACATAACTGCTGGACTGTGTAGGAGGAGACCAGTCTGTTGATGTGGCTGAATTTCTGGGCGGTCAATGTTAGTCCTACATTACTAACGCTCACTTATGCGTGAAACTTAAGTAAATAACTGAGAAATTCAATTTCAGATGCGATCCAGTGATCTTTTTGTTCCTGTGACGCCACGTAAAAGAGCCCATTCATCAGGAATTCAGAAAAACTGTATTTAAGGTCAATGCAGACGTAGGAAATGTAACCAAACATTATGCATCCTCATCTGGCTCAGAGTCCAAGGCCTCAGTCCTGGCTTTAACGCTTCTTTCCGCATCTTTGATCATTTTATTCATCAGCTTCAGTTTTGTTAAGACACTATATATATTTAATCAAAGAGGCAGAAACATAGAACATTGATTTGATTTTTTTATGATTTTTATTTGATTTTTAGTTTCTCTGTCTCAGCCATCTGTCACTATGGAATAAAACATGAATGAATAAATGAAGTCGTGTTCTAAAAAGTATTTACGTTGTCAATTAATCTGTTGATCATTTTCATATTAATTTGGTTTATAGAATGGCGGTAAACTAAAAGTATGAAACCGGAAGAAATCAAGTTGACTTCACATCAAGACAATAGAGAAAGAAAAGAAGCAAATTTAGCTTGCAAAATGTCTTGAGCGATTAATCTGTGAGATCAATATGAAGGATTATTGGCTCTGGTTGCTTTATTGTAAGCCATGTGATGAAGTTTCAATCAACATTGATTTGCTTAACCAGCCAATCGCATGCCTCAAAACTAGAAGGTCACTCAGAGAGTGAACAATTTGTAACACAATACAACACAAAATGCCACAAAAATAATAAAACTAATTTAAAAACTGCAAAAGTATGTTCAGTTCAAAGAAAATGAACAAAGTCTTGTATTTAATTGTTATAAATACAAGAATATAATGGCAAACATTCTCGTGACAAAAGCTGCTTGCGGATCATCTGAAGTGTGTGTGATGAGTGTGAAACTGCAGTCACTCTTAGTTCCGTTTCTTTTTCTTTTTGTTGTGAGAGCCACTCAGTTGGAGACCTTCTCCTGTATTGCGTGGGAGCCTTGAGGGGTCGCTCTCCTTCAGCTGCAGGTCAGGGTCCCCTGAAGGATGGAGGAGGTAGATGGATGGCTGATTGGTGGCCTCGGAGCACTGGAGGCTGTTGATGGACAAGATGACTGAGTGTTGCCTGTGGTGTGCCTCTGGATGACCGATGATTTCGAGGTTTAAAGACTGCTGGCTGGCGCTGAAGGGTTTTTTCTCGTGGTAAAAGAACAAACACCATCAATGCCTGCTGGGTCCAGGGACTTCAAATTGCTTGTTTTGACCAACCAGCAGTCTAAAAGGTGGAACCGGGTACATTGTTGTGTGGAAGATATATTAATTAATCCATTATCATAATAGGCGCTGATTAATTTTGTGTCAGTTTACTAATCGTGTATAGTCTTCTATAATCATCATCTATATTAGTATTTCTTGCTTGGATTTTGTCTTGATTCCATGGCCGGCAAAACGCATATTTGAATATGCACACTTGGTCAAACTGGTGAAATCCATTTTGGGTTTTATTAGATGAGCACTCCACTTCTCTGCTTTCACATGCTGAAGTTCAACATGTGAAAGCAGTGCTTTTGGAAGCCCTCTCCTGATAAAAGCTCTTGCGCACAAAGTGGAGCTTTTGTGGCCGAATATTTTTATAATAAAACGGACTAATTGAACACCGGTCAGGCATTGTGTAACTCGGCATTTGGAGTGGGCCTATCTATTAGAGGAGACTGTACCTGACCTGCTGAGATGTCCAACCTTCAAACCCAGAGAGAGCACACAGGGGAGGGAGGGAGAGATGGAGGGAGGGAGAGAGGGAGAGAATGCTCTGCTGTCTGAATTGAAAATGACTGCAGACTACAGAGGTATTGAGTTCTTAAATGATAAAATCATTAAACTTCTTGCAAAAAAAAACAACCTATGAAAGGCTGATGCGTGCTCGAATACACCGTAGAACAAAATGGTGTTTGTTTGTATCTGTGTTTTTGAATGGCTGTAACGCTTTTAAATTGGAAGCACTGAAAGCATCCGAAGTGTCAGTTGAAGTTGAAGCTCGTAAAGTATTTGAAGCGAGGAGCTGAAAACAGCCACCTTGCTGTTGAAGGCTGTAAGTCAGAGGGGTCGAGGTCTATCGCCACGCCATCCTTGGTCTCACTGAACGCTATCAGTTGTGCTCACAGGTTTTAATGTTGGAGAGAGTTTTTGGTTCAATGAGGAAATCCGGAGTTAAAGGGGCGTTTGAGACGGGCAGAAGGAGCAGGTAGAGGCATCACTGTCTCTCTCTCCGGGTCGGTTCTAATCGGGTTCTGGCTCAAAGAGACCCGGGCCTTTGGATGAAAGTTTGATCAGTAAAAGTACAGCTGGTACTAGCTGTATTCAACCTCATCGGCTAAGAAGAGAAGGACCGCTGCAAGGTAAACAATGTACAAAGAGATGAATAAAATGAAAATGCTTCCAGTTCCCTTACTAATTAAAGCTAAGTGCTTCAAGGAGGGAAGAACAGACAGCAGCAAGAATGAAAGACAGGAAAAGGAAGTAGGAAGAAGATGATGATTGACGGAGGAAAGGAATTAAAAAGGAGCAAAGGAAGAAAGTTGTTGCTAATCTTTATTGTTCTTTACTAACTGGGAGAATATAATACGTCAATCAAAAACTACAACTTTTTACATTTGCTGCCAGTATGAATTGATCATGCACACTGGCTGTATTTAGTATATTTGAACATTTTTCCAGTGTGAACAAACTATATTATCATGACCGTTGGAGAATAAGTGTGTGGTGTGGATTCAGGATACAGCTAGGAAGTTAAACATAAATTAGGGATTAAGAAAAATAGAAATTTAAAAAAAGGAATTCAATAAAAAGGGAACTCATCATTTTTCAGACAAATATTTCAGTTTTCCTCTTTCACAAGCTGAAGTTGAACCTGTAGAAGCAGTGCTTGAGAGATGGAGAGAGAGAACAAAAGGGAAGGAACAAGTGAATGAATAACGGAAGAATGGAAGAAATCAGGGCAGGAAGCAATAAAACATATGTGTAATCACATTAAACACACTAAAACCCTCAAGTCATTCCTTCATCAAGTGATTGTAATGCGTAAAATTCAAATTACAGTGAGCAAGAATCAACAAATCCTTGCTGTGGAGATGTGCATTTAAAATTCCCCGTTATTCATTTGAAGAGGAGGATTTCATGCTCCATCCAAACCCTTAATTCTGGAATGATTATAATGAACAACAATGCCGATGCTTGATTGTGATGAAAACTAATCCCAATCTCCTTTAGTTGTGTCTGACAGAGTAATCTGGTGATGGCATGGATGAGCGTCCCAGCTGCCCCCCTCGTCCTTTAGAACCACGCAGATTAAAGTGAAAATCCTGTCTGTGGGAAGCCAAAGCAGAGGCAGCATGCTCAGGTGTCTTCTGGACCTCCTTCTGACACGGCAATGCAAAGAAACGGTGACAGAGATTAGTTTTTAAATAAAGGGTTTGAGGAGCATGAACCGCAGACATAATTCATGATCCCACGGCTGCCTAGACAGAGATAGCCTCACGATACGGCTAACTCGGACCTTTCTTCCGAATAAAAATGATACATGCAAGACTAAAATGTAGGAATGTATCAATCATGACGTGCATAAAAAAAATACAGGAAACAGAAACGTTGCTACTCATTGCTGGTCCGCTGTCTGGTTAGATAAGGAGCGGCCGTTGGCGAACGATGCCCCTCTATGCGGCGCGCTTGTAATTGCGCTCGGCTTTCATCTGGAGGAACAGAAACTGGACTTTCCACTGGACCTCTGGACAGATCCACGCTTGACTGATTTGGTTTGGCACACTGGTGGTTTTCCGTGGCACGGGGGCGACAGGAATTAGCTGAACTTGAGGTTCCTGTTGCCAGGCTTTAATGCGTTTCCTTCTTCACTGTCAGTGATTGATCAGATGGCACGAGAAGCCTTCGCTGCCTGGGCTCAGGGCAGGACAGCGCAGCACCACTTTGCCAATTCCGTCTGCGAGTTTATCGGTTTCCATTAAGATAGTATTTCCCTAGTTATATATTTACAAACGTCAGCACACTGTGATCTACAACTAGGCAGGCATTCATCTGTCGCTGTTATACTTGGCCTTCATGATAAAAGTATACAATTACTCATTACTAATACGGTTTGAAATGGACTGAGAGTGGATGTTTGACGGGGTCCTTGAAGCTTGCAGAACTGATTAGGATTCAGTCTCACCAGTGATTTCAGGGTCATTAAAAGACACTAGTGCGCCCGCTGCTGCAGCCTCATGTGATTAGACTTTGATGAGACGACCAACCAGGCATGTCAACATCTCCTTAAGAGGATCCCATGTGTTGTTTTGCCTTGCATTCATGGTCCATGTAGTGTGACATAAAAGCAGCTTTAAACACAACGAGAGAGGAGCCGAGATCAATGCAGAGAAACCGGGGGGAGGGGGGGGGGGGGCGGGTTGTGACTGACAGGCTCACAGACAGGTGAACCAGCAGGAACCAGCAGGGTGTCTTGGTGTACTCAGTGTTTTGATATCTCGCTGCGCCATATGGCTGACTGGGCGGTAACTTGAGCAGCTGCGCGCTCCTTTTACTTCATTCTCCCACAAGTGCTGGTGGCCGCTTTAAGATTTCATGAAAGCAAGGAGCTGCCAGATTTCCCTTCCTTATAATACGTGTCCTCCTCTGGCTCTACATGGAGGTGTTCACAATAGCTATAACCAGCACCCCTCTGGAACTACATGACAATGTTCTTAATGAGTGACCATGACTTGACAAAAAATAAAAGAGTACCAAAAGCACATTTTTTTGTGTTAATTATAGGAGGGAAAACGGTGTCTGACACGTTGAAATGTGTTCTGTCTCAGTTTCCCTCATTTGTCCTCAATTAACATGTATCACACTGTAATTAGACAGAGCCAAATCCACATGCACATGTGCCTGGAGATCCCTCCGCACAAACGGCATCTGGAGGCTGTGTTGAGAACACCAAATGTGTGACGCGTGAGGGAATTATCCGAGAGGCATGAAGAAAGAGGAATGCGATCCAGCTCTCGGCCAGCGGCTCCGATAACGGGAAACTACAGCATGAAGAGAAGACAATGTGTAGGACAATAGGTGGATGGCTGGCATGAGAAAGTGGTTTTACATTGACGGGAGGGAGAATGACTAAGATGAGGATTGAGTGAGACAGGAAAGCTGCAGGGGAATAGCAGGCTGGCCTCGCTATCTGTATCACGACATCATCTGTAGTCGTTCTCAACTCTTGACCTTCTTTCTAGTCTACAACGTTAGTTTCTATTTGCAAAGTTAAAGATCCGGTCAGAATTATAGTTTAAAACATTAGAAAAAATATAACATTATTAACAGAATTTGAGGAGGTTACAGTGTTGACGTTATTTCAAAGACAAAATTAGCATGCTAACCAGCTAGCCTCGGCCTGTCTTGTCTCTGTTTTGACCTGCCGAGGGACTACAGACACAAATTACCTTAAAGCTATGATCTGGTGCATTAAATAATGACATTTATGTTTTAAACTGTACATGATCCCTTTCATTTATTTATTTTTATCTAGAATTGAAGTATTTAGAAATGTAGCATCATATTTCTTTGGAGTGGGTGTCTAAGGGATTAGTCATCAAAGTAGTTCATCACCTCTTTTCAGTGTCCGTGAGTATTTTCTGCACGGCTCACACGCAGAAGTGATCGCGGTAGGATTCAGACAAGAGGCTCCTCTTAATCCTCAGCTTGAACCGAGTGTAGGGTGGACACCTACAGGCGGAATGGCACAAGCACACACGAGACACAAACTCAGGCATGCATGAACAGAGAGGCAGCCGAGAGCGACCCTCTGCGACAGACCGCCTCCCGAGGCCGCGATGTCCAATCAGACACCCATCGAGCGTGACACACGCACATCCGCAGCTTTCTATTTACTCCGTCCCACTTCATTGTGCAGCCGCTGGATAGCGGCGAAGAATAGAAAAAAAAGAAGAAAAAAAAGGGATAGAAAGCTGGATGAATATCTTGACATTTAACTGCTTGTTTCTTTCATTCTCTTCCGGACAGGGTTGGGGGTTTGATTTCCATTGGGACCCGTTATGCTAAAAAATACATGCAAGCCGAGCATAGCACTGTAGATTACTTTAGACTTAAAAGCATCCACCAAATGGTGAAATCTTGTACGATTGTCATAAAAGTTTCTTGTTCACAAATACAGACACAGGGTTTTAATGTATCCCTACAAAAAAAATAGTTCCTCCCCATGTTCTTGAGGATTCTGTTTCGGATGTTTTGTGGACGTTCTGGAACATGCGACTCGGATGAATCGATGACTTCAAACTGCAGATACTAGTTCTTCCATCTTCCTGAAAAGAACTACAAAGGGACTCAGTAGATAGACGGATCTGTGGGAGATTTCCCTCCTTTGCTAAAGGTTTTTTTAAAGGAAGAACAATTCAGTTAAAACCCAGGAGGCCCCAGATACCCACACTGAGATGTCTAAGAATGGGAGCGTGGGAGTGAGAATGTAATTCAAAAGACCTACAGGAAATAAAAAATGAGCCCAAGGATTTTTCCGACAAGGTTTCGCATCAAATTGAAAAAAAGAGGTTGACAGTTAAGAGTCTGCTCCGTCAACTAGATGTAGATGTGATTGGACTTCACAGTATATACATGACGATGTAAAAACAACAGCCGGACATCACACCCACTCGCCAGCTGTGCAGAGATTTCAAACTCCTCTTCTTTTCATTTGTTACACAACTATTTCTTTGTGTGCACAACAGAGTACAACAGTATGCATGTTTTCCAGGAGAGACTGTTTGAAAATGTTATCTCCATATTGAAATATATCACGTCTCCCCCCCCCCTCTATTCATGGTGGTCCGATAACGATCAACAAACCACCATGGTTAAACTGTAATCAATCCGCGGTTCATACTGAACTGTTTGATCACGGATCAACCACGGTTTGTTACACCGCGACCCTGCATGATTTCATAATTTGGATGGATTTAATATGAATGGATGGATCCATCCATATTAAGCAATTTAAAGAACTTTCTATCAATACCTGGCTCTGCTCTCACAGACGGGGGGGGGGGGGGGGGGGGGCAAGCTCATCGACACAAAGCCGCCCACAGTGTAATCCCATCCCGGACCTCTCGCACTGCAGGTCAGCACAACAACCTGCACTACTGACCACTGAAAGCTTAGCCAAACAAATACACACACACACACACACACACACACACACACACACACACACACACACACACATGTTGTCGCAGCGTGCAGGACGGAGCCGTCGGTAAGCTATCCTCAGGAAATCCCATTCACTCAGTGAGAAAATTGGCTTTGCTGGAGGGACAAAAAGAGAAAAACAACCGCCCCCATCCCATTCCCCCTTTGGGCCATCTCTGATATCCTCCTGCTGTGCCTGAGTAAAGCGCCTTACATATATCCACACACACGTATCCACACACATTCACGCACACACACACACACGGACAAGTAAAGGTTATTTACCAACCGTGGAGAATGAATTTTCTGGATATCTATCCTAATCTCTTCGACTGGTCTAATCTGTTCTGAGGAGCGGGAGCAGGGCTACAGACGGAAGGAGGATTGGGGACAGAGGAGGAAATAGTGGGGTCTGACCAACATGATGCACACAGTCACGCCTTCCTTTATTGCTGATATGCTGAGTAGTTTGTGATGCGACTTAAGAAAGGTGGAAACTTCACGGAACAGTGTGTAAAACACTGTAGTTACTGCATGTTCACGAGTCATGCCTAGCTTGTGACGCAATAATATAATGTCAAAGAAACTACTATTTTTAGGTTTATGCCAAAACATTTTTTATAGATACAGTGTATTTGTCCTTTAATTCAAATAATTCCTGTAAAGTGCACTGAACCGTAACACAAAAAATCATGTCAAGTGAAAAACATAAGTGAATGAACAATGTTAGACTGATTACAAAAATATACTATATTATCCTACTGTAGGGCTCAATATAATGTCTTCACATTGCTGGTTTTGTCTGAAAAGTAAAACAAACAAAAAAACATAGAAAATGTTTCTTGATGTACAGTAGGGGAAAGAAACATAATTTTTCACATTTGAAAACACCAATGTTTGCAAATGTCCAGAAATCAATGAATCGTTTCAGCACCACCCACCCAAGGTTGTATGTTCCATGCCAGTAATGAATGCATTTAAATACCGTGAATTGAAGTAATGAGCATCAGGTTTAATTAAAGGAGTGCAAGGTGCCCTGTGTCTCTATAATTATTATTGATACAAACTAAGGCTGGTCTTTGTAGTGTCCCTCAGAGTACAAAGCACATATCACAGTAGCTTGAAAGAGTACATCCAGTCTGAAATAGAGCTCTGTGTTCCCAGAGTCAGGGGGACGTCTGTCTGCAGAGGCCACGACGAACAAGTCGCTGTCAGGGATTATTCTGTGTTGCTGTTGCAAGTTCCAACAAAATATGAATGAAAGAAAAAAAGATGCCGTCAAAGCTGGAGACAGCTGGGGTTTTTGTATGGAAATGTGGAGAGCTTAACGGGGAATTTCAGGTATAAATACCCAATACAATATTCCAATATAAATTTAGCAATGTAGATTTAATATAACAATACCTGGATAATAATTGT
>NW_027176291.1:35000-55000 GCF_023349555.1 Cebidichthys violaceus
TTTGATTAAAAAGTTATTGACCCAAACAGTTTCACTCTCCCCTGCACAGGCTAGTGAAATACCAAGTATGTAATGTCAGCGTGTTGTACTCTTTTTAGTACTTTTTTTTTTTTTTTTTTTTAATTACAGCTCCAGCTAGCGTGCTGTAAGTGTGGCATTCAAATAGTAGCCGTCGTTTGCTCTGCTCAGCGGCATGAAAAGACCAAGAGTTTCCTTGGGCGAGGCTGGAGGGCTGCAGGCTCACCCATTAGGCTGCATCTCTGAGTAGAACGAAGGACGGCAAGCTGCTGCACAGCACGCCAGGTTTAAAGGATAGATCTGATGGTGCTGGTCTTATTGACACAATCCCACAGAGAGACTACAACCAACTATTGATCCGCTGAACAAAGTCTGTTTTACTATATTCCTGTTTGCTAGAGTATTGTTAAAAACACATCAGTGAGCCACAGCCCTCCATAAAAACGGGGCACTGCAGTTCACTTCACTCAATCCCATATTCACCGTCCGGTTTCCGTAAATGCTAATCAGTGCTCCAAATGTGTATTAACCTCCACTGGAAATGGTCCCCAACAAAGGAAAGATGAACGTCTTCATTAGGAAAGACTCAGAGTCACAGACAGTAATGGGGAGAGTATTAGAAGACGGACTAATGCGCAAGTAGTTTTGGGGCTCTTCTCAATGATTGTGTGCCTCCTCCGTCTCCTCGCTCCTTGATCCTGCGTCTTTAGACCCTGAAATCGATCTCGGCGCTCCATCTTGAAGGACGTCCCAATTCCTAAGATTCATCCTGAGGACCGGGGGGGGGGGGCTCTCGGCGAGGACACACCGGTGTATTTTCAGCACACCATGACAAGGGGCGGGACAATTGACACCCGATGGAGCCGTGCCCCACGTCATGTTTAATCACGTTGCTTTAAAATGACTGTGCCGAGGCAAAGATGTCTCATTTTGTTTAAATGCCTGTTTGCCACGACTCCTCTTTCCTCCCGTCTCCGCCTCGCCTCTTCAGCTCGCGTCCCCCGTAGGCGGAACTAAGACACGAGGGAAGGAATCAAGGTTGTACAAACTGGGAAATGGGAAGGGCCCTTGTCTTTTCAAAGGATTTCTTTTTATTTAACGGTGGAACTAATGAATGTATTTTTTTTATTGCATGTAGAACGTGAACCCCCTTAAGCAGCAGTACAGAACAAAATCACTTTTTATGGTGATTCAGCAGTGCATGTCCCTCTCTGACCCCAGTTGTTGCTCCAGACGCAGAGCTCTTCAGGTCGGCGTTGGCGCCGACCCGACCGTGTCCGTGATGTCTCATCTGAGCTGGGAGACAAAAAGAATCCAAATTCGGTTGGGTGAAAGTACGCCGTGCCCTGCGGCTCTCTCCTCAATATTAATGCCCAGCACCGGCTGCGTGCCTCCAAACTCCTCACCAAGCAACTCACTGCTCTACGGGACTTACAGTCCAATTACATCAGCTATCACCCAGGATTTGTTATCAGGCGTGTGTGTGTGTGTGTGTGTGTGTGTGTGTGTGTGTGTGTGTGTGTGTGTGTGTGTGTGTGTGTGTGTGTGTGTGTGTGTGTGTGTGTGTGTGTGTGTGTGTGTGTGTGTGTGTACATAAATGTCTGTGCGTCTGCCGTCCCTTCTGATGTCTTTTTGATGTTGGACTGGTGCTTTTAAGGGCTGACACAGCAGACCTGTCTTTCTAACCTGGCTTTGAAAGAGAGGGAAAAGTGTGTGTGTGTGTGTGTGTGTGTGTGTGTGTGTGTGTGTGTGTGTGAGTGTGTGAGACGTCTAGCTGTGGAGATCTGAGGGTTTTTCTTTTTTCCTTTGACAGGTAGCTTTGTTTAACACTTGTGCTACACACTGCCTTAAAGGTCTTTGTTCTCCACTCAGCTTGTCTGTCTGACTGCCTAACAGCTCCTCTGTTTGTTTGTTTTTTCAAACAACAATACTTCCTTGTATTTCTTCTTTTTTTTTACCAAACTTGCCTGCTTCATTGTGTCTCTGTCAGCCGCCCTGTCTGTCTGTTTGTGGGATTCATTTATTAAATGTGAAAGCACCTCTGCATTATCACTTATTGTTGAATGCTAACCTGTAACCTCTCATCAACCATGCTTTAGCAGATAGCTGTTAGATATGATGTAACAACAGTGACACAAAGCTGGCGACCAGCCGGGGAACATGTTGGAACATTTAGCGGCTGAAGAGACGAGCTGGTGGAGACCAACACCGAGCTGAGACCAGAGTGAATGCTGCTCTTACATGTGTCAGTAAAGCTCTCCCTGCCTTAATCTAGACTCAGAGCCCTTGCAATCAAATGCATTATTGTTATTTATTTTGTGTAAACAGGCAGCTACACGTTCTCTATATTAACTTTACAAGGTGAGAATGTGTCCATGTTGTGTTAACAGCTTGTTCTGCTGTATCAAAGTGGCCTGGCAAGTTAACAAATACGGCTTTAACTTCTAGGAAAGGTTTCCGCAAACTTAAAAGCCGTTCACGTAATATAATTTGGCTATTCCGACTATAAGCTTGTGTCCTATTTTTACATGTAAAGAAATATTTGTTTTCTAATGAACAATACTCTCAAAATGCTTAAAGCCAAGTATTTGAACTGGTGGCCAAAGACGGCTCGATTGCCATGTTTTTGATCTTTGTACCTGGAGTAATAACGGACTGATAAGGAGAGATAGTGATAGGAGACATTTCACAAAAAGCAGGTGTGCCGGATTCACTTACAAAGCCAAAAAGAACATTTGTGGACTCAGTAGTATTCAGAATGCACCACTTTGCTCGTATGTACCCACATAGAGGTTTTAATCATGCGTTTTTTAATCAACACTCACATGTTGGTACCTCGCCAGCCCCATCAGTCAGCTGAAGTCACAATTAAGTTTCGTAGCTGTGACAAAATCTCTTTATTGCGCACACACCCTGACTATATCCTTTTTGCCTGGATCTGCCTGTGTTGACAATTGAAAGTAAATTCCTCAGAGCTGTTGTGTTTTCAAAACCGCCCGGAGGCAGAGACATTAAATTCTTAAAGCCATATTGATTTTGTTGCCTTTCGTCTAAATTTACCAGCCGTCTGCGTCCAAACAAAAAACTGTTCTCTGTAGACTCAATCTGTCACTTGTAAATTCTTCCCTCTATAAACCTGCTTGTGTTTTTTTTTTTGTTGACACATGTTTTGAAGATATTTGGGTTCCCTACAAAAAAGGCAAAAGCGATACCTTCCTTCTAGCGCACACCACTCCTGCGCTTTTATTTTGTAGACTATTTTAGTGAGTGGGATATTAATACACGCATAATATGTGCAATAACTTTTTTTTTTTTTTTAAATAGTTTGGAAAAGCCACTGCAGAGATGCTCCAAACACATCTACCTTTAGGTCTTTACGCATAGTTTTTAAAAAAATGTTATCTGTGCAATTAATTAGGTTTTCAATATGCTTCATTTAACACTTTTGTTTCATGAATACTTTCACACAGAACGGGAATAGTACGCGGCAAAAAGGAGGAAGAAGTTCAATTTTTTTTTGTAGCTTTCTCACCTCGATTAAAGGCATCAACCGACCGTGATGTGTGGAACGGACATATTCTAAACGTACTATAAAGTACGACAACATGGAGGCTCCGAGGTCCAAACAAGACAGAAGTTTTTTTGCATCTTTGTGTTGTTTATTCGTCATGCCCCCGGTTTGTAAAGGCCTTTCTACTTGAGAGCTTCATTTTTTAACATAGACCTTTAACAAGAAGGCCTCATCGACAGACCTTTGCAGTGACTGACATTTGCCAGTGACTCCCTGACATTTAGACCCAAAACCGTCCATTTTTAAGTTTGGATTTATTCCCTGCCTTTTCACAAAATGAGTTACTGATTTGTCACGAAACATGTGTCAACCCCGGTTACCTAACGTCTCCTGGCAGCTCTTCACAATCTGCCTGGGGGGGTGTTTATCATACTAAATACGGTACGGGGCAGTGTGGAAGCCGTGCTGTGACGCAGGTTAGGGTCTGTGTCAGATCTGGTCTTTGGCTTTGTTGAACTATTTAAGTGAATATTTGACATTTTCCTTTACATGAAAGCCTTCAAGGGTTCCAGCTCAGACTCGTTCTCTGACAACACTGACTCCCCCACTGGGACACTTGAATGGCTTCACTTGGCTCTCTCTCTCTCTCTCTCTCTCTCTCTCTCTCTCTCTCTCTCTCTCTCTCTCTCTCTCTCTCTCTCTCTCTCTCTGAGTCTCTCTCTCTCTCTCTCTCTCTGAATCTCTCTCTCTCTCTCTCTCTGAATCTCTCTCTCTCTCGCTCTCTCTCTCTCTCTCTCTCTGAGTCTCTCTCTCTCTCTGAATCTCTCTCTCTCTCTCTCTCTGAGTGTCTCTCTCTCTCTCTCTCTCTCTCTCTCTCTCTCTCTCTCTCTCTCTGAGTCTCTCTCTCTCTCTCTCTGTCTCTGTCTCCCCCCCATCGTGCACTCATTGACTCTGATTCTCCATCTTCTTTCCCATTTCTACTTTAAGTCTGTTGTTTCAGGAAGTATATTCTTCTGAAATATTTATTATTGTTCGCATCAGTTCATTTACTGTGGGCTATATTCGTCCCGCTCCCCTTCCCGATAACTCCCAACGTAACGGCTGAAGTGGATGAATCCTTCTTGCTGTCTCAGTTAGTTGTTTCAAACTGAAGGCTGTTTCAGTGTGTTGTTCTTATTGATATGCTAATGATGTGTGTATTGTCACTTAAAGCTTTTATTCTGGAGTTTTCCCCTCATGGACCAATCATCAAACAGCTTTAAGTAGGTTAAGTGAGGTGTACTGAGCAGGAAGACCTTTTATTATTTCACTTTTCTTTGATCAACCAATGTGTCAGCTTCCATTCTGTCATTGTCGGATAATTATGTTTCCATGGCAACTGCTTCCAAGCCCCTGAGTTGAGCTTCTCTTGCTCCTGACCACTCTCACTTTATCACCAGTGATCTTAGCCGTGCATACGTTTCCCCACGCTGGGGAGGACTTTCAGCTGTGGACAAATGCTCCTGTGCCTCCGTTTTACGGCAAAATAATGTTTTATATCGCGGAGGAAAAATCGTTTTCCATCGTACTTTTATCCAATATGCAAATTTCCACCACAATCCTCCTCTCGAGCTGCTTGTCCAGAACGCACACGTGTACTTTTCTGTTTTGTCAGCCGTTTTCGTCCCCCCCCCCCCCCCCCCACGCACCGATCAAATCAAATGCGAGCCTGGAAGCCAAAATCCAATCACAAGTGGCCACTTGAGATGCATTTAAATGTCAGGTGTGAACTGCAATCTGTCTCAGCTGGATCGAGACTCGATCTGGATATGAGATATTCGCTCTGAACAGATTCCCACTCTCCCACCTGACTGGACCCTTAATTGCACACTCACCCACAGATAGAGAGAGTTCTAAAACTGCGGTGCTGCTGGAGAACATGCGAGGTCCCGTGGCTTTGCCCCCCAGTTTTTATATGCGTTGAGATTCAGACTTCCAACTATATTGTCGAGGTAGTTTTCTAAAGGATACGATGAGCTGATATTCAGGTGCACTGATGTGTTTTCTGACTAACTGGACTCGTATTAAACTTAACTCTCTGCTTGTTGCTCGCAGTGCAGTTTCTACACCCCCAGCCCATCCAAACGTGCCCCCCCCCCCCCCCCCCCCCCCCCGTAACTTTCCTACAGAGATGGCAATTTTCTATGTAAATTTCGCTTTGCCCGGTCTTCTTCATTTCCACAGCGGCGCCGTCAAAAGAGCTGACTGCCAAAAGTGTGCCGAGTCAGCGCCGACCGTGCCACCAGAGAGGCGAGGAAATAATATCAGGAGTTGATTCTCATTGCGCGTGCACGGCACATGTGTGCGTATTGATGTGCAAATGCAAGAGCGAGGCAAGGATTGCTAATATTGAGATGAAGGATAAAGTCAAAGCGTTTTTTTTTTTTCCTCTTCTTAGAGAGCGTTTTTCAACCTCGCTCGTCAAACGTCTGTCAAACTGAGGAAATGCTTCCAGCAGTGAACCCCCGAGGAGATGTGGAGGTTCTGACGCCCCCGTAGTCACAAGCGGGATTGACGTTATCGCCGCTTGATTGACGATATCTCGACGTGGCTCCATTTCTCTGCCTTGGGGGCCGGTGAAAGCAGAGTTGATGTATATTGGCTTTAACTTTGAGTATTTGGATCGCTGGATTCGTTATGCAGCTCTATGCTCTACCACATGTGGGATATTTTAGTTCAATTAAATTGAACTAAAATATAAAATTGGCTGCATCAAGCAGCATGAATGCAGGATGTGTGAAATTATAGCAACGGAAATGTTGCCGCTTTGGGTGGCGCGGCCATCGTGGCGTGTAACCTGAGGCTTGTCATAAAGTTGCAACTGTTGAGATTTGTTTAATGTATATAGATCATTTCAGGCTGCAGTCTGTGGTTGTATTGCGTTGCACTCGTTAACCAAAAGAAACTAATGAGAAATATAAACAAAGACACACACACACACACACACACACACACAACAGAGGCAATTGTATTCATAGTACTTTCATCAAAATGAATTTAAGAGGGTTGATTATTCCAGATGCTGCGTAGAAGCTGAGATGAAAGTTGACAGGAAGCCTGTGAAGGTGTCCGAATATTTAGAGCTCAAACGTCTATTGATCCAGTAAATATTATCACCTCCAGGTTTTATGTCTGGCCCAGGTTGTGTCAAATTCTGTCGGTAGGTATTTAACTGCAGCGAGCCGCCGTCCTGTTTTTGTTTTCACGCGGAGCTGCATTCAACTTAGTCCAAAGCAGCTCACTTGTTACAGTCAGCCGGTGATTACCGCACAACAAGCCCAGCTCTAGTCCATTAGGTCCCGCATGTGAAACAGCAGCTCGCTTGCACATTATTGTGCTCGTTGCCCTGCTGCAAACCAAAATCCACAAACCCAGCGGTGCTGCTTTGTCTGGCCTGTTGATTTGATTTGAAATCAATTACATTGACATCTCTATTCTCTGTTTTAATCTATTGAGGGGATTTGGTTGGAAATTATGAAATGAATGGTGTCATTATCAATATCTCTAGTAATGCAAAATAAAGCTTTTATTTCTTCTTAGCAGCCTTATGCACATTAAAATACAACATATTGAGCATGATTTACAAAAAGAAATCCAAATTTCCGATCAATCAAGAGCAACAGGAGCAACAGATAATACGTTATCAGGAAAAGCTTCTTTTTTTTACTAGGGCTGCGATTAAAGATTACTTTCATTGTCTTTTCATCTGAGAATTTCTTTTTGATTTATTTGTTCTGTAAAATGTAACTGTAATGCAACTGGCTGATGCTACACTCTGATTGGCCAGTCTGTGTTTTTGAGGGGCGGGACTTATAGTGAAAGGTCAATTTCCCAACAGCCAAAAGTGATGACTTCACAATTTCTTGTTTTGTCTGACCAAAACACAAAACCCCAAACTATTCTATTTGGAATTTATTTTAAAACCATGAAAAGCAGCAGGTTGTCACACATTCTTCACACATACTTGATAATTGACAAAGCAAATATAGATATTATTGCTGTTGATCAACGATTTGACTTTTAGCTTTATAATTGTGTATAAGAAAAGAGTGTTAAATACAGTTTGTCGAACAAATTCACGGGTCAACAGGAGCCTTCTAGATAACTTGTGTGTGAGTTAGTTGGATTATAAGGTTGTTTTATGTTGAGTTTAGGTCCATGCACTGTTTGTAGTTCCTTTATGGGTGTAATAGACACCTTACACTGTCCCAGGAGGTCTTCCTGTTAGCCTTCCTCTTCCTCCATCACGTTCTTGGCCAACAGCAAACCCTATAAATGAGGGCCCGGTGTTTGTGTGCCCTTTTGTCTTTCATCACGGCTGACAGGTGACCCCCTGCCGAGACACCAAATTCACTCAGGAGTTGTTCGCTCTCTCCCTCCCTCCCTCCCTCCACCCACCCACTCTCATTAGCAGTCAAACGGCTTCACCTGCAGCAGTCTCTGGTAGTTGAGGGGGTGTCAGAGTGTAATTATTTTGGACGGTAAAATGTATTCTTGGGAGGCCTTTTAACACCACAGTGAGTTTCCCAGGAAAAGAGAAATGCTTTCAGCTGGTCTAGAAAACCTCAGCAAACACTGCTGAGCTGTAGAAGAAATGCTGAGGTTGATTTTTACCACTATTTCCATATTATTCAGATGAATGTTACCTTGGTAAATAGTTCTCCCTGAGGCCATCTGCTGGGAAATGTTTCTCTAGCAGTTATGAGTGATTCCTTTCTGCTGGACAAACTATGTAAAGAAGACATTGTTGTAAGTTATATGATGCACCTTGTTCTGCATCAGACAACATACAAATCAATATTCATATATACAGGCCTTCACTGTGTTTCAGTCTCTCCTTTCCTGTAATTTTCTTTCTTCTTTCCTATTTTCCTCTCCTCCTTTCTCTATTTCACCCCTTGCTTTCCTGCCCCTCGCTTCTTCTTCATTTTTCTCTTTTCCTCTCCTGTCTCTCCGTTCCTTTCCTCATCCCTCTTTTCTTTCCTGTCCTTTACTTCCCTCTCCTCTCCTGTTTCCTCTCCTTCCCCCTCTTCCTTTCCTTTATTTTCTTCTTTTCCTTTCCCTGCTTTTCCTTACCTTTCCTCTCCTGCCATCTTCTCTCCGTCTCCCTTTCTCCACTCTCCTGTTTCCTTTCCCTTCCCTTTTTTTCCCCTCTTACCTCTTTCTCTTGCTTTCCTCTCTTTTCCTTACCTTTCCTGCCTTCTTTCCTTTCTTCTCTTACCGTATGCCCTGCTTTAATTATTACTAACTCGTCTCCTCAAGCCAAGGAGTGATTGACTGTTAGTTTTCTGCCACCCGCCATCCTTTGTCTTCCCTCCCTGAAGCAAACTGTCAAACCTAGATGTATGAGAGAGAGAGAGAGAGAGAGAGAGAGAGAGAGAGAGAGAGAGAACGACTTTGACAGTGGAGAGGACAAGAGCAACCATTCAAACAACAGCAAGCTTCTCTGTGTGTGTGTGTGTGTGTGTGTGTGTGTGTGTGTGTGTGTGTGTGTGTGTGTGTGTGTGTGTGTGTGTGTGTGTGTGTGTGTGCGCGCGCGCGCTAAGCCTCTCCAATACAGCTGTCAGGTCAGCAGCCTGCAAACAGGCCTTATACAGCAGAGAGACAGTCGTACGCTGGCTCACTCTTTCCACATTTAGTCTGCACTCATCATTCAGTTGTGCCTGCACGGACTCATTGATTGAGGAAGTGAAATACAACACTTCTGTTAATGCTACTTGAAATAGAAAAGAATGAAAAACATGATCAAATTTGCACTTGAAACACACATAAATAATGCGTGGCTGTGGCTCATGACGTACATATTTGACAGTTAGCCATGAGTGAGTGAGTTTGTGCTTAAGTGGGTCGACAAGAGGCCAATTGGAGAGCTTTTTGTCTGTGAAGGTAGAAAGCGCTATAATAATACAGTTTTTTAGTTAGTTTACCATTTACATAATAAACACAATGCTTGTCCTGACTGACTATAACATAATGCCAGTGTACCTGTGTGCATTTATCTCACCAGAGAGTGAAAATGAAAGGAACTGTAAATAATGATTTGTAGACATCTCAGTTTAAGTCATAGATCAGCCCTGTCCCCCTGCAAAGTTACCCATGGTGCACCTTGATGCTCCTTATCAGTTTAGAGGAATAGCACCTGGCATTGATATGATCTTCATACCTGGAAGCATCTTTGGATACTTTTCTAGAAGCATTCTTGAGGGCATATTTTTCTATGAGTATGCAAAAGAGAGTATTTGGCCTCTATTTGAGGTGATGATGCCACAATATCAACATGCAGGCAATGCCTGATAGCTACTTGTAGTGCCGGCAGGCCACATCAAGGGCAGCTCATCTTGTATGGTGCTGGAACACTTAGAAGAGGGCATTCAAGAAGCAGATCGGTAGGTATGAGTCTTTATTGACAAAAAGATTGATGAAAGAGGCAAGAATGAAGCCTGGGAAATTCAACCAAAATACCCTCAAATTTGAAGAAGAAAAAATAGCAGTTGGCCATGTGTATGTAAATACTACTGGGTAGGGATCTTATTAATAGATTTTCCAATGTTGTGCATGTGTGCCATTAAAGGAAGAAGAGAGAAAAGACAAGTTTAATAGATTGAAGGGGAAGAGTGTGAAAGAGGAGGAGGAGGAGGAGGAGGAGGAAAGAGTTCCAGGAGGCCTCCTGGAGTGACGGGGGGGATGTCAGTGAAATGAGAATGAACAAGGAGGGAGGAGATGATGAAGGGCGAAGGGGAGGAGAAGGGAGAAGAGGGCAGTTTGTCGGGGTCCAGGAGGAGGAGGAGGAGAAGGAGGAGAAGGGCATGCGGGTCTCGCTCCGTCCCCCCAGACGCTGCTGTATTCTGGGCCACGTGTCCCACAAGGCCTGCTGGGTCATTCATCTTAGTTAGGGAGCTGTCCAGGCGACTCTCCGCAGACTGCATCACATATTCAAACACACACACACACACACACACACACACACACACACACACACACACACACACACACTGCCAACATTTATGGTAGGAGAGCTAGACCTGGAAACTTGATTGGGTGAACACACACACACACACACACACACACACACACACACACACACACACACACACCTACACATTCCCACATACTTAAAATGTTAATATCCTTGTAGGACCTTCCACGTCCGTCTCCTCACTCTAAGCAGGACCTAAACTAAATTCTCTCCACGACTTTGACCCTAATATGAGCCTTAATTCATGTAATCTATCTTCGTAGGGGCCTGTACATACACTTATGCCTACACCTGTCGTCTATGCTCAGTAGCATAATGGAAGTAAAGCAGGGGAAGGGCAGGGTTAAGCCCGTAGGTTATTCTCCACTTCCACATTAATGCTCCAACTAAGGTAGAAATACATCTTGATTTTACTGTCGTAGAAGAAAAGCAGTGTTTTTCTCATTCCTGAGGCTGGAAACACTACATCTTTGTAATGTTTCCTTGAAGGTGGAGTCTGCGATTCTAATCAAATTCAGCGAGTATCCCCTCCCAATCTGCTAGCTGTCCATTCTGTGTGCCTGCTTAAAAAGATCTGGTTCAGGCTGTGTAAATGTGAAACAATAGGGATAGAGGTTGTAAGGAGATTTACTTTTTTACCTAAAAAAACGATTATTATTTTTACAAACATGGCTTTTGTGCTTCGATAGGATATACAGTAGCTCTTCTTCACAATCTTTCTGTGACCATTAATTGAGTGTCATTATCTTTTTGCTTTTGTTTTCTGAAATTGAAATCTGTTCATACAGTAAAGACAAAAGAAGTGTCAGTGAGGAGGCCTGTGTTGTGTCTAACGCCTCATTGAAAGGTGGCCTCTTTGTTGACAGTGGTGAGAAGAACCAATCTATACGCTGTGGAAATACACCAGTCATGTTTGTGTATAAGCTGTATCGACTTATCTGATGTACTCACTTCCCTCAGCCGTCCTCCCTCACTTATACTTCATCTAGTGGGTAACACTCAATATCCCACATTGTCTGGACTCCAGATAGTGGTTTTACGTTCCCTTAAGGTCAAAAATAACCACAAAGATTCAATTTGTATATGTATTGTGTGTTTCAATGATGATTTAAACCCTTTGTGTCTACACAAGTTAGTCTAGAAACGGATGTTTGACCCCGAGCCACTAAAATCTGATGTTTTCTATCGACTAAATTGAGTGGTTGACTCATATTTTCCTTGTTCTGGAAATATCTTGAAACCTCAACCTAACCTTCTAACCCTGAATCTAGAGTTTACCCTTGAACTAAAATAGTAGCTTGAAAATGCCACAAAAAAGAGGCTGAAATGTCTCCAGTTAACACACACACACACACACACACACACACACACACACACACACACACACACACACACACACACACACACACAGGGGGTTTACAAGGTAAACCCTGTGGTGGTACAAGTTGCATGAATGTGACTGAATCTTAAATAGACTCATCCTTTGGTTTTCTTTGTCTGTTTCCTCTCTCCATTCCTCATTGTCTCTCTATCTCCCTAAAACACACTTTATTCTCATTCTGTGAATTAAGTGAGTTTGTGGAGGGCAAACACAATTGCCAAAACTTCAAGAGGAGGGAAAGCAAAGCAAATGTTCTCCCTGTCTTTCTACTTAAATTGTTCTATTCCCTACTCACCTCAGGAGCTTTGACCCATCCTGTTGTGTCCCTCTTTGTCCTGGTGATGAATCTCTGACCTGAATCATTTCCATTAGTTCATCCATTTCTTTTTTAGGGCGAACTACCCGTTTACTGCGTCTGTCCGCTGTCACTAATCAGGCTTTTAAATGTCACTGCTGTGGTTATTATGTCTCAAGCTTTGTGTTACATGTTGTTGAGCCATTCAGATTTGAGCTTGATATTGGCTTTTAAAAGCCAACAACAAGCTCTTTGTTTTTGTTTATTACGTTTTATATCCAAGTATTCAGTGATTCTCCTAGAATTACTTTAGTAGGAGAGTGGAACAACTTTTTATAATACTTACTTTCAATACAGAAAATGAAAAGTTATTCTTCAAACATGCCTGTAGGTAATCTGAGCATCATGCCTCTGATGCGTCCTGCACCCTATCTTTCCCTTTATAATGCTACATTGTGAGCAACAAGTCTGTGTTGAAATCAGGAAAGCAAGCTAACGTTAGCTGTTAGCAGGCGTTAAGTAGCACAGTGCTGTGGAGCTAGCAGCTAACGTCAACGGAGGTTGTTTTTTATTGTGAAACTTTCAAGCTCTATTAAAAAATATATATATATATATTATGCAAAGGTAAACATTATCGTGATGTGTTCAAATGTAGTCTTGTAAAATGTAGGTTTTAATGGAAGAACTTGAATATTTACAGTTGTTTGAGGGAAATGTTTGCACAGCAATGTAGAATAGATCTTATAGAGGAATTTATAACCTAGCTCACACTGTAAATTGTTTTTTAATTAATTTAATTTCTGGTATTGTCACATCATCACAAGAGTCATGTTGATATTTGCGTAAAGGGTTGACCATCATTTAGAGTGGCATTGCCTTAGAAACACATAATGTAGCCTAGAGCAGGTGACCCACGAATAACCAAATACCAGCTTTTTTTTTTTTTTTTAAGTGGGAGAAAGTGATCCGTCATTTAGTCGTATCATGTGTCACCTTCAAAGGGTGCAGATAAAAGTGTTCCAGTGGAAGATTGTATTTTGATCCTTCATTTCCTCATTACTCAGCAGGTAGGATGACAGCACACAGGTCGTCCTGCTTTCACTTCTCTTCATCTGTTCTCGTATTATGACACTTCTTCCTCTGTCCTGATCACAGCATGACAGATATACTCCGAGGCATGAAATAATAACCACACACACTTTCTCACTCTGTGGACGTTTCAGCAGTCAAAACAGTCAACTGGTGGCTCCACAGCAGTGACTTACTTATACTGATAATAACATGCACAAGTCAAAACATTAAGGTAGTTCATTTTCCTGTTGGCTATTTTGTCAGAAGTGCCCAGGTGTGAAATGCTATTATTAACATCAGTTTTTACTAATGACATCAGCCACAAGCTGTGTGTGTGTGTGTGTGTGTGTGTGTGTGTGTGTGTGTGTGTGTGTGTGTGTGTGTGTGTGTGTGTGTGTGTGCGCGCGTGTGTGCGTGTGTGTGTGTTCCTCAGCTTCTGTATAATTCAATTGCTCATTAAAGCCTGTTGGCAGTTTGCTTGATGGCCTTGGACATAGGGTGTGTTTAATTTATTCTTCTGTGCGTCCCTGGGAGTGTTTTTTTATTTTCCCCCTCAGTGTGCTCTTGGCATTATTAAAGGCATTAATCACTGGGATGTGATGCCTTGTTACGACACTGCTCCCACGCTACCACAGCGGAGCCTGAAAGACACTCACATGCACACACACACACGCACACACAAAGTGAGGTAATGTGTCAACAGTGTCACCACAAATCTTACCTTGAAAACTCCTTTTGAAATGCACAATAAATATGCATTTCGAAACATGATGATATTAGCAACATCATTTTATGAGATTCAAGTCTGCACAACAATCCATAACATCCAAGATGATATTTTGTAGGGGAGGTTTTAGGGCTGTCACTTCGAAATTCCAACATCCATTTGAACATGACAGTGAACTAAGCTTGTAATGCTATATTGTTGTTTGCTACGAAAATGGAGGACACAAGCCGTCCAGAGCAAAGAAATGGTGATCGTTGTCAGTTCTTACGGTGACGACACACGTCCGTAGGGCTTTTAAGTGTTGCCTCAGCTAGCCTAGACAGAGCAGCTGCTGGAGACGAATGGCTAGCTAGTTAGCTATGTAGCTTGTCCTTCTCCGGAACAGCGTGGAGTGAGGCAAAGTGACAGTTAGACCTGCCGCTGGCCACCAGCCCGCTGTTTGCCTCCTTTTCTGTAACCAGTGTAACAATAAAGCATGGTGGAATTAGCGAGCTAGCAAGCTAACTAGCTGTTAGTTTGCCATCTAGCTTGCTAATTCCACCAGTGACAGCGCTAGGAGTAGTTGACTTTAAGATCAGGTGCAGAAAAGGTCAAATGAGCTCCATAGAAAACATCACTCCTGGCATCTTTACAAGGTCAAACATATGGACATTCCGACATGTATCTTCATCCCACATGAATACCACATTCCTGGTACCTCTCGTCCAGCTCTCAGTAACCTCTCCCTGCCTCAGGATTCTGAAGGGAAAGCTGTCAAGTTGCCGTATTGTTTTGACAAGTATCCTCCCGAGCCTCCCGTCTCTCACACCCTGCTGAGCCGTAGATCTTTAGGGAACAGAACTGCCATCTTGCTGACATTGTGCTATTGTAATGCTACCGGCATCGCCTCTGTGTGTATATGACAGATATATATACACTGTAGGAAAGACTAATGGAGGGATGATAACAAAGGAGAGGACTGCATGCTTGCACTCATGAGGAATGAGGTACAGAGGATAGTGGTGTTGTTGACTTCACTTCAACAGATGAATTGGTGCGTTTGTTACAGTTTGCTTTGACTAAATGCTGAAACGTTATCAACTATATTCACACAGAAAGTTTAAGAATTGATTACAAGGCTGGTGACCGCATACCAGCATTTATATATATATACAACTTTAATATTTGGAAGTATGTGTATATTGGGAGTGAAAAGTGTCCTGTGTATTTGAATCACACAATTCAAGAATTAAAAAGTGTTGCGCTCGCTCCCTTTGGGAGATAATGCGCAGTAGTTAAAACGGGCATTTAAATTAAAGCTGCCTTCTCATCCGCGTCAGATCAGAGCTGTGTTTGATTTGCAAATACAATTAAGAAAGACTGAAGAGTTTCTTTGAGGAGTAAGAAAACTGTTGAGAAGTTTTGCTTGGTTTCCTGCATTTATATTTTCGATTAAGAAGTCTTTGCCTCATCAGAATTTTTAACAGGATCTAGATGATGTGAACTTGTTTCCTCATTTGTAAAGCTTAATGTTATATCACTTTTTCTATCTCATAAGCATGTTGTGTTATGTTTCTGTGTGGTCACAGGTTTGGCGTTTTTTATTCCAAATCCCAAACATTTCAGTTTTTAACTTTGCCCTCAATAGTGGACTAAATCTGTGCCACAGGAGCGCTCCTGCTCTACATCAAGGGTCAGTGATAAAAAAGTAGGCCATGTATATGTGGACTGCATTAGTTACCAGAAAAACTAAAACGGACATAACGTCATTCTCGCTCTTGTCAGTGGACAGCAGCAGCAGCAGCAGCAGCAGCAGCAGCAGCAGTTGGAGTCAAGCTGCGGAAGCCTTGGCAGTGGTGCCAAACAGTCCATCACGTCTTGGGCCAAACCCCGTTCTATCCTAACTGCTTGATAAAACTCGTGCCTGGAGCCAAAAATGGAAGTACTTCACTTTTACAGCCAACAAAATCAGACACCTAAGAGACACCAGAACCCCGCTGCTAAAACGGCTACAGAGCTGTCCGGTCGGATGTGCGAACACAAAAGCTTGGACCAGGAAATCAAATTCGCTAGCACTTGTTTCTGATTATTGTGTTCTTCAAGGGGAAACGATGTTTAAAAAGTGTTTTCCACCGATGGCAACCAATTGGTTGCCAATTTCCCAAAATGGTTGCCAATGGCCACCTGATAACTCTTACTGTCGAGCCGTGACGCCGTCATTTTAACATCGTAGAATTAAAACCAACAAAACGATTAACACTAGTTTGCAAAAGGTCAAATGAATTGATGATGAGTACCCAGTCAGGCATTACTTAATGGTTCCTCAAACAACAAAAAAGTGTCACATATCCTAGAAAAATACAAATCATAGAAAAATGGAAAAATCTCATGAGACAAAATGTCACAAACTGTCATGTTACACATTTAACAGTAAATTCCCTTCATATGAAACCATCACCCCGTTTATACAGGCGCTACATCCAGGTATATTTGCACTAATGCTCTTGTTTCACAGCTGAGTATTCATGAAGTTATTTAGAGCAACAGGCCTCTGCACACACACTGCTGGTTCCAAGTGGAATAGAAACAAAAAAATAACTTCACCACTCCAAAAACGTTCAAATTGATGTCAGTATTCTGTAGTTCGTGCTCTTGTTTACCAGCTCAGCCCGTCCTGTTCTAAACGATTACAAAGGAATGAGAACATTTGTTTTGTAAGTTTGTATTTTACTTTCAAGTGCAAGGTTAAGTTTTGTTACCTCTAATGAGCAGAGAATCATTAAGCATCCTAGTTTAATGTATTGTCCTTTTTAGCAGCAGAGATAGAGTTGTAATTCCTACTCTCAAGAAGTTTGGGTAATGATGCAGGAATGCCCTAAGGCCTCCCTGGCGTGTTTATCTTCATTGGTAAATTGGTCAAAAATCCATTTTGGTGAAGCATTTAATTGGTGTTAAACTGTTCCATTGTCCCAAAAGTCCAGTGTATGTGGCAGAGATGCTTCTTCTTCAGCTCCAGACTTAAGATCTCATTACATTATTAGTTTGAGTTTTAAACCCTTTTACTGGGAGGTATCTTAAAATGTCATCTTTATTTAGTGCACCTTGCCACAAACTAAACGGGATATGGAATCTCTGTAATTGTCCTCAAATTACAGATGGAAAACGTCAGTGCTGCTGCAAGACACAACAATAAGGCAGCCAGGGAATGATATTGGCAACAGATTAAAGGACTAAAGGAAGAGGACAGGAAAGAAGGAATGAAGGGATACAAACCAGTGGAATGAAGGGGGAAGGAGTTAGCTACAGTACAGGTGTAAGCTATACAAGTCTTTGCTTTTCTTCTGGGAGCTTTACATAGCAATACAAGGAGAGTGTTACATTTGCATTGCAAAACAAGCTTTTGAAAGAATTTGACCCATGGATTCTGTGAGCTTTGACTCTACTTGTGTAGACGTCCTTGTTGTTGCCCCTGCTGAAACCATTGGCCTCAGTACTGGAGTTCATCCCCTGGTGCTGGGGTTTGGGTCCTGCTGCTGCTGACGAGTAGTTCTTTTAAAAACAATTTCTTTGACGAGTAGCCGACACTGCACTTTTTTCAAAAGGTCATTTTTGGGATGAATTTGCTTTGTATTTGTCTCTTTCTTTAGTTCCAAAATAACTACATGGAAAACGTGTGCAGGATTGTGGCACAGCGACACATAACTAGGATTATAATTATAGCTGCAGCTGATAACCATTTAGATTTGCAACAAGCAGTCAAAAGCAATTATTTTGATAATCGATTCATATTTATTTTGCTGGTTTGCTGTGCTCTAGCTTCTTAAATATGAGGATTTCATGCCGTTCCTTGTCTGAAATAATTATAACCTGAATATCTTTTCAGATTCTGAGATTTTGGACAGTTGGTTGAATAAATCAAATCTGGACACATGACCTTGGACTTTTGATGAATAAAATAATTTTCATCTGAATCCATAATGAAGATAATCAATAGTTGTAGCCGTGTAATGATTAAAATTCCGTGGCTTCCTTCAGTTCAGGGCTAAGTTATCTGGTATGTTTACACGGTTAAATAACAAGCCAAAGTATCGACAGTAATAATGTTAAAATGCTAGCTGTGTGCCGTACTCAGTGGTGCTCTTTTTCCTTCGTGTTGTGCTTTCTTTCTCAAAGGGTTGGTTCAGAGAATGTGAGGTAGAAGCCTCTTTTAATGAGGTGCTGTCTTTCTTCCTCTCTTTCTCAGGTATACCGTAGGAAGGCGGTGGAGCTGGGTGAAAAGCTGCTGCCAGCCTTCAAAACGCCCACCGGCATACCCTGGGCTCTGCTTAACCTCAAGAGGTAGAACACACACACACACACACACACACACACACACACACACACACACACACACACACACACACACACACACACACACACGCTGCAGTGGGTCTGTTTTTATGGTTTGATGCTTTAAAGAGCTCTGTGGTCTTTCTGGGAGCCGGATGAACACAAGCTCCTCTCTGTTCCCCTCTCACACGGCCGAGCTGAGATGTTTTAGTTTTACATGACAGAGCGGGCTTGTCGGACAGAAGTTGTTTGGCTTTTCAGCCAGGACTAAATGCCAGCGGCTGGCTCTGAGACTCAGCTACCACTCAAAAGACAAAACCGAAAGTTTGTGAGTACTCTGACAGGGTTATAGGCCACAGTCTGCCTTTTCTTAATGCACTGTGACACGCTGTCAAGTGGCTGCCGCCGGGTTTGACTGCTGCACACACACACATGCAGAAACACACGCAATTTTGATAATGGAGACATAAAGCCACTTTGTCCTTTTGTGACGTTGGATAGGATTCAGCCTGATTGGTTGAATTGATACATATTAAAGTGCAAGCAGATCATTATTCTCAGTGGTTTGTATTTTGAACAACTTGGATTTGTATCTGTAGTGTGGGATTCAAGTTGAAAAATGTAAATCTACTATGTCTGATGAAAACATGGAACTGGTGCATTGGAGGACATAACAGAAAATACAATGCAGAGATGGTAAACCTTTGTCCGCGATTGCATGATTCAATTACATTGCAGTGCTTCTTTAAGCTTCATTTCAACCCTCCTTTTTAGAAGCAGAAACCAGAATTTGCATCCAAGCTCAACAATGACTGCTGTGTGATCATAATCTTTTCTTAACAAAGTAGTTTTAGTAGCCTTAACCAAACCATACCTTAACTATTTACACATGCAACACAATGTCAGTATCCAAACGAATGCTCATAGGTCTGCCATCCTCCACTTCCTCCGTCAGTCACAAGTGATGAAGAGAGCACTTTTCCTTTCTCCCTCCATTTCCTTTCTATCTGTCGTTCCTCAGAGAGACGCGACACTCTGCCGTTTGTCAGACCTTAATTAAAAGGCAGGTTGTCATGACGATAAATGTGCTGTGACAAATTAATTTTCTTTCTGTCTATACGGGTGAATGGACTCTACACCCCCTCATGTCCTCCTCTGGAGGGAGGAACACCCCAGGGAGAGACTCTCTCTCTCTGTGTGTGTGTGTGTGTGTGTGTGTGTGTGTGTGTGTGTGTGTGTGTGTGTGTGTGTGTGTGTGTGTGTGTGTGTGTGTGTGTACACGCGCGCATCATCGCCTGGAGGCCTGAGCAGATTGTTGCTGGTGATGATGACTTTACCTGCATGACTGAGCTATGATAGCTCAGAAACACGCACACACAGTTTCCCATGCGCACACACACACGCAGCACCATAGCGGCTAACTTTAGCTCCTATTTCTAGCTGAAAGTCTTCATCTTGTATGTGTGACATGTACACATGGAACAAACCAGTCATTTGGTTAAATGCATGTTCTGATTCTCAGAAATGTCTTTGTGGAGAGCAAAATTTATACCCGCTGCACTTTTGCCTTTGCCTAAATTGGTGGTTGCACATGCATCCCTGCACATGTACGTTTACAATATGGTCGCCCGGAACAATGACTTACAAGCTTTCTCTGTGAAAGAGAGCAGCGAT